>NC_080048.1:31457516-31735016 GCF_026212465.1 Amaranthus tricolor | reverse complement strand
TATCAACAATAGGCAACTATGACTACATCTTTGATTGGGAATTCTTCCAAAGTGGTTCAATTAAAGTTAAGGTAATGTCTTAAGAAAAGTAATCCCTCCGTCTTATTTAATTTACAATATTTTTTATTTTTATTTATTCTACTTAATTTGCATTATTTTTATTTTTGTACTATGGCCCAGCACTTCCTTTTAATCTCATTCATATATTTTAATGCTCTTTTAATTTCAACCACATAATTCATTATTTCTCTTCATTTATTATCATTATCTATTTTTTTCTTAAAAAACAATAATTTTCTCTTTATTTCAAATTATATGGGACATAACAGTACTCTTCAACAAAAGTACCTTGAAAATAATTTGTTACAACTTACAATGTGGTGCATGGGCTGTTCTTGGGGCATCCGAGGTAGCCGATCGCCTAGAGCTCCTCGAAATAAGGGGCCCCAAATGTTTAAATAGTGCTATTCATGTCTTGTTTTAAGTAACACTTTTTAAGTGATTTGTTTGAGTTTTTTTTTTATATTTAAAGTAACATAATGTTACAATACATTTTTTGTTGAATTATTTTTCCTAAAGTGAAATTTTTTTATCTTTTAATATAATAAAGGGCCCAGTTAAAAAATCACAAAAACAAAAAGGGCCCCTAAATTCTTTGCTCCGCCCCTAATGTGGTGGTAACGTTTCTTTATATATGATGTTGTCATTTAGAAGGCTTGTGTGGTTATTTTCAACATGCAATTTCTGATTTCTTTTCTTCTCGAGCGCTTTACATAGAGAACTTACAATCCTCGATTGTAATTTTCCGTATCTTCTTCCATTTGAGTTTTCCTTACATCGTTTTAGATTCCGTGTGCTAGGAATTTAGTGTCATTCTTTATATCTCTGAACATATTTTCGATTTATTCCCAAGCACCGTAGTAGGGAGGAAATAATGTTTTAAAAAAGAGCATCTCGCCTAGAATTAATATCAAGTTCAAACAACATCTTCTTGTTACTTTGTTCGGGTTTGAAGATCGATTTTTCAGAGTTCTCGGTGGTGTACATAAGCATGGTTCTTAATTGTCATACGTAATTTGTTTCCTTCTACAAACTTTTAACTTTATTTTATTGTTTATTTGATAAATAAAGTAACACATTTTCAACATATGAATACATGATATTTAGGTGGGATTAACGGGTATACTAGAAATCAGAGGCACAAAATACAATCACAAAGATCAAATTCATGAAGAAATTTATGGAACATTATTAGCACCAAACACAGTAGGTTCATTCCATGATCATTTCTTCACCTTTCATCTGGATCTCGATATTGATGGCCATCTTAATTCCTTGATGAAAACTTTTCTGGAAACAAGACATGTTACAAATCATAACATACCCAGAAAAAGCTATTGGAGTGTCAAACAAGAGACAGCTAACACAGAATGTGATGCAAGAATTCATTTAGGATCAAAACCAACACTAGAAATATCAGTTGTGAATCCAAACAAGCTTACAAAAGTAGGGAACATCAAAGGATATCGTCTCATTCCTGCAACACCGATCAGTTCATTGTTAATGGATGATGATTATCCTCAGATACGAGCAGCGAATACAAAGTACAGTGTGTTGGTGACACCCTATAATAAGTCCGAGAAATGGGCTAGTGGCTTGTTTACTGATCAGGGCTCTGGTGATGATACATTGGCGACTTGGACCCTCAGGTACCATTTACTGATCATAACTTGTTTCAGCTAGTCTCTTGAGTGACCGTCTCTTTGAGAGACGTATCTTTAGCCCAACCTATTAAATCTTAATGTCCATTTATTATATTCTTAATGCTTACTTACATTATTTTAATGTCTACTTACAATAAACTTAATGCCCACCGACAAAGTACTTAAAATGCTTACTTACAATATTCTTAATGCCTACCGAGAAACTTATTCTACTAGTCTATTTACCATATCCTTAATGTCTACTTTTAATATCTTTAATGTCTACTTACAGTATACGTAATGCCCACCGAATAAGTATTTAAGTACTCGCAATATTCTAAATGCCTACTTACAATCTCTTAATGCCTTCGAGGAAGCTTACAGTATATTTTCTTTTTTAGGCCAGACCAATTAGAAAGGTCTCTTAAGGAGACCGTCTCTCACAAGAATTTGTTAACTTATTTTAGTGAATTAAACTTACTTTTTGCTTAATTGGACTTGTTTTATACTCCCTCCTTTCCTTAAAAATGTATCAACTCTCTATTTTGGAGTGTTTTATTTGTTGTTCTCATAAGAAATATTTTCATTTATATCACAAATTTTGGACAAAAATAACATTACTCATCCTCAATTTAATATTTTAATAATGCTTATGGTCCCCACATATCTTCTACTAACTTCATTTTAACATTTTTATATTGCGTATGGTCCCCACATATTTCTCACTAACTTTATACAAATATTTTTTTATCAGTCGTGATTCTCATATTTTTTCCACCGACTTTTTTTAATATTTTTTTAATATTTATGATTCCTACTTTTTCCACCATTAAATTTATTATTCAATAAAATAATATTTCCTCTAACTAAAATTCTATTTTTTTAATTTCTGTGAACATTTATTATAGGAACTTCATAAAAAAACTGAAAAAATAATAAATTAGAGAAAAAGTGATTAAAAAACATCTAAATAGTTTTTTGTTGTTAAAATGCAGAAATAGAGATATAAAGAATAAAGACATTGTGTTGTGGTACACAATGGGTCTTCATCACGTGACGTGCCAGGAAGATTTTCCAATTATGCCAACGATTAGCGCTGGATTTGAGCTTCGTCCATCTAACTTTTTTGAGACAAATCCTGTACTTTCCGTTAAATCGCCTAAAAGTATGACATGAATTAAAGAGTGAATGTAACATTGTTATTATTATGCTTGAATCAAATCACCTACATTGGTGATAACCAAATTTGACTTCCATGTAACTACATTGATTTTATTGAATGTATAATTTAACAAAATAAAGTATCTACTCATCATCATCATACCCAATGTCTCCCACTCATAGAAATTTATGGTCAGGGTATGGGGAGGGAAGAAAGACGGCAGCTCATATTCATAGAGGAGAGTGTGGTAAAAGAGTCTCTCGGCTCAAGAAAGGTCTTCAAAAATAGAGAAACCTGCAACTTACAAATAGAATAAATAGAATACGTACAAATAACTAAAAATAAAGATAAAAGTAAAGGAGGTAAAGAGTGATAATTAAAGGCAATGAACAATAAAAAACGATGAGTAGGACGGGTTTAGTAATCTAAGACGTGGATAAGGCACCGCCAACTGCCCCTATTCCTGGTTAGGTGCTTGAAGAGGTGAAGTTCATGCATGTTACTTTTAATCTGTTCCTCTCACATTCTCCTAGGTCTTCCTCGACTTCTCTTACCCTCCACTATAATGCATTTGATCCTTCTTACACGGGCGTCATGTCTTTCTCTACACATGCCCAAATCATCTCTACCTATTCTCCCACATCTTTGCGGAGAGAGGTGCAACCCCTAACTTCTCCCTGAACTCTTGGTTTCTTATCCTATCCATCATACTACTACCACACATCCACCTCAGCATATGCATTTCTATTACTTTCATCCTCTGTTCGAAAACCTTCTTTACGGGCCAACATTCTGTCCTATACAACAACGCCTGCCTAATTGCAACGTGGTAAAATTTACCTCTCATCGGGAACTTTTTATTGCAAACCACCCCGGTTGCTGCTCGCCACTTAAGCCAACCCGCTAATATACGATTAGTAACGTCTCCATCAATCTCCCCATTACTCTGAATCACCGATCCCAAATATTTAAACAAAATAAAATATATACTAATACTAGTTATATAAGTTTCATTTTATTTTTAAAAAGGTAAAAATAATAATTTAGAAATTATCATCATCAACATACCCAATGTGTGCCGCTCATTAGAAACAGAGTCGTCTTGAAAATTTTCACTAAAAAAATAACTCATTTTGGAGACAAAACCAATTTCTGTATAAACATGTTAAGCGGCAAAAATGGAGACAAAAATGCTTTGTCGCCAGCTCGTGACAAAGTCTTTATCGCTTAAATTGTCGCTAAACTTTATAGCTAAACCATTTCTCATTTTCAAAATTCAAACTAGCATTCTTTAGCGACAAAACCTTTTGCGCTAAACTTTATCTGGATTTTAAATTCGGACTTCAATCTGCTTTCTCATTTCACTTTTCAAATTTATTCTTCTTCTTCTCCAACTTCTCTCTACATACTAAATTTTTCTCCTCCTTCTCTCTAAGTCTCACCACTCAATTCAGTGGATTTCCGGCAATTCTCCGGTGGTTTCTCCTTCCCTTTCCACATGTAAGCTCATACTTTAACTATTTTATTTTTTAGTTGTTCTCAAATTTCATGGTTGATTTTTTCATTGTTTATGTGATATTTCATGTTCAACTACATGTGGTTGTTTTGGTCTCATTTTTTTCATTTTCATGAGTGTTTTTTAAATTTCATGTTTACTTTCATGAATGTCGAAATTTAACATATACATTAATGATTATGTTTATTTCATGGCTAATTTTGTCTTTTTTTTTTAGAATTTTACAGCTTTGTTTTTGGTAGAATATATTGTTGTTTTTAATATACAATGTTGTTGTTTTTGGTAAAATTTCATAATTATTTTTTAATTTATGTGGGTCAGGTGCTCGTCATGATAGGGGTAATGATATGGGAGGTAGTCCTGGTGGATCTGGTGGATTCGTTGGATTGCATAGTTCTCAAGATGGTTGTAGTTGTTCTACTCATGATGGTTGTTACTACTTTGTTTGTTTAGTTATTACTACTTTGTTTAGACATTGATTTTTGTATATACACATTAATTCAAATAATAATTTTTGTAAAATATATCTAATATTTGGAATTTGGTATTTTTTGTATTTTAATTAATGATTAGTTCAATTATATATTAAATTTCAATTCAATTATTTTTGTCGATTATGTATAGTTTTTAAGTATTATTTATACGGGAGAAAGAAGGGTCATGCAGTTGATCACCTCGCACGCCTTCCAAACCCCTCTGATTAGAAAAAACACTTAAAAAAGGGATGAAAGACGACTTAATAAATCCTTATCGAAGGAGGTTGAGTCAATGAGAGTCTCAATTGCATTATTATTGTTTTATTATCATGTTCGTAAACACTCATTAACGATCATTCCTTGTTATAAGAAGTTATATGCATTAAAATAGTTAAGATTGTTTGACTAATGATAGATATTATGATAATAATATGTTGAAATCATAGTTAGCATTTAGACAAGGTGATGACATAATGAATATCGGGTATTATAAAGGTAATTTTGTAAAATACTGATATGAAATTTATTTTAACCTCAAGGGCACAATATACGTGTAATTTAGCATGTCAAATTCAAATAAGCTAGTCAATTAATTTAATTTGGCAACTATAATTATCACATGACACAAACCAACAATATATGAGGGAAATTTTATATAATTCACTAATACTATCAATTACAATATAATCAAATATAATAAGAAAATAAATTAAGATTGAAAATTTAGGATTTAATCAATAATAAAAAGACTCTAGGATATCAGAAATCACCTAAATTCTCATATGAACACAACTAATAATAGTATCTATAAAGGTTTGAATTAATTATATGATTAAAAGTGATTTTCTCAATCTCAAGTTTCTTGCTATATCGATGAGCTATTAGATTTATACCCTATTAATTTAATTCTCATACTCTAATTCTATTGATTGAATTAATAAGAATTTAACGAAACTTTACCCTAAAACAACGTTAATCCTAATGTCAAATTTAGGTTAACAAAACATATTTAATTTAGGGTCAAAAGCCTAATTTAATCATCAAATCCAAATTTTATAGACACTGTCAAAAGTATTAGTTCAGACTTCGAATCTAAGATCAAACCTTAATCCTAGAACAAGAAATCTACTCACTAAACATGAAAACATGAAAACAATAAATAAAATCTTAAATATGATACTAGATATGATAAAAACTAATAAGAATGCAATTAAATAATAAATAAAGCACAAGAATTAGAAAAATCATGTGGGGGAGACTCAAAGGGGATATGATCACAACCTTGTCAAGCAAGATCATTTCGTTGGGCTTCCCAAGTCAGTTTGAGGATACGAATGAAATGTGGGTTGATATGACAAAAACCATTAGAAATGTGGCAAAAGAGACCTTGAGGGTGTCGCCGGGGAAAACAAAAATGTTCAAAGAGTCGTGGTGGTGGAACGATGAGGTAGAGAAGAAGATAAAGAACAAAACAAGAGATTTAAGGAACTTATGACATGCACAAATGAGGGGGAGGATATGATACAGAAGAGAGAGAGCTACGAAGAAGCAAAGCGGGCCGCAAACAAAGCGGTAATAGAGTCAAAAAGCCGTGCTTATGAGGACTTTTATCGAAAGCTTAATACCAAAGAGGGGAGAAGCATATTTTCAAGTAGACAAGGATTAGGTCCAAGCAGTAGCAAGACTTCGAGGCAGTTAAATACATCAAAAATGAAGGAGGATGAGTTCTCATGAGACAAGAGAACATCAAAATCAGATGGCGTTAGTATTTCTCTCAACTACTCAATGAGTCTAAGGGGCCAAAGGAGGAGGATAATCAAACTTCTGACGTCCAAGTGATATTACCACAGAGGAAGTAGGAGAAGCTCTCAAAAAGATGGGGAGAACAAAGGCAGTCGGGCCAGATAACATCCTGATTGACGTGTGGAGGAGTTTAGGAGAAGAGGGCATTCGTTGGCTGACTAACCTCTTTAGTGTTATCTTGAGGACACATAAGATGCCAGAAGAAGGGAGGAACAGCACGCTAATACCTCTGTTTAAAAACAAAGGCGATGCGCAAGTATGCGGGAACTATAGAGGTATCAAACTTCTAAGTCACACAATGAAATTGTGGGAAAGAGTGATATAGAGAAGAATTAGACAAGAAACGGTGATTAGAGAGAACTAATTCAGTTTTATGCCAAGAAGGTCAACCATTGAAGCTATTCATATTTTGAGGAGAATGAAGAAAAATATAGGGATCGGAAGAAAGATTTGCATATGGTGTTCATCAACTTGGAGAAAGCGTATTAGCATACCACGACGCGTCATCCGGGATAGCCTCAAGGTTAGAGGTATTTTTTAGTGTACATTGAGGCTATACGCAATATGTATGACAGAGTTTCAACTAACATTCAAACACCGATGGGATAACAGAGCCTTTTCCAGTTAAAGTAAAACTATATCAGGGATCAGCTCTAAATCCTTTCATTTCTACAGTCATTATGGAAGAGATTTCTCAATCTATCTGGAGACGGTACCGTGGTGCATGTTATTCGCTGACGATATCGTGTTGGTAGCAGAAACTAAAGAGGAAGTTAGTAATAATTGGATGAGTTGAGGAAAATTTTAGAAGGTAAAGAGTTGCGCATTAGCCATATGAAGACCAAGTATTAGCGTTGTAACTTTAGTGGGACATCACCAGTAGATGAGCCAAAGATGTCCATTAGTGAAGAATTTGAAAAACTTACAGAATATGATGCCAATTGAAATTTTATTGGTATAAGAAATTGAAAGAAACAAATACAGTAAATGTATGTGTTTAATACTAAAGAAACTAGAAAAATAACTGCTGATAATATAAAACTACTACTTGTTTTTAAACTAAACCCTAATTTCTTCCCAAATAACTGGCAAATAATACTAAATTATAATTAAAAATAATAAAATAGAATAAAAACTTCAATTACCTTGTAGATGAGAAACCGCATGGAAAAACATTCCAGAAGACAATGCTGATTTGGCATCAATTTTCTCAACCAAGAAGACACACTTTATTGTGAAAGGCTAGTGGTAGCAAATCTTAAAAAAAATTCTATGAAATAGCATTGTACTTTTCGAACTTAAGCTGCAGTATTATTAATACCAAAAACGTTAGATTATACGTTAAGTTGTGAAATTTTATTTTTACCCTTGTCTTCTTTCCTTAAAATACACTAACCTTCATTTTCATCTATCTTCTTCCATTCATCTTCTTTATCCATCATCCATCTTCTTCTTCTCACAATGCTGTGTATAGTAAAGGCTTCGAACCAATGGAGATAGAATTATCTTAAAGGTTTGTGTCCCAATTGGAATTGCTTTCGGACAACAAAGTACATTCCCCTCTTGTAAGTGTTCACTACTTAAAAATGAAGGGTCAAAAGGTGAAGAACATTGCATTGTTTCAACATTTAATAAGCTCAATGAGTTTCTTCATGACCTAGAAAGCACATGGCCTACGTAATTTATACAGAGTGCTTAAATCTAAGAAAGTTTGTTTTAGTTTATTGTTGATGATTTGGTTGGATGAAGCTTTAGAACTTTTTGTTGATTCCCAGTGTGATACCAATTAGTATGTTATAACTTGCTTAAGTTCAAGTACTTGATGAAATATTAGTTTACTGTATTGCTCCGTATTTGATCCCTGTTGTGTTATAGACATCATGTCAAGACTTAACATGTTGCCCTTTTTTCCCTGCTTTCAGGCAATTCACCTCTTTAAAGTAATATATATATATATATATATATATATATATATATATATATATATATATATATATATATATATATATATATATATATGTGTGTGTGTGTGTCATTGTTGATGAAGTTACTCAGTTTTCTCTTGCTGTAAAAACTGATTAAAGATCAAGTTGCTAATATGTATCAATAAAAGAAAAAGATGGATGAAAATGGAGTTTGTATTTTAAGCAAAGAAAACAAGGGTGAAAATAAAATTTCACATCTTAACTTATAATTTAAGTTTTTTGGGCATTATTTTTACGACAACTTAAATACCAAAAGTATAATATTATTTTGTGGAATTTTTTTAAAAATTTGCTATTACTGGTCTTTCGCAAAAATTCGTTGCTACTATGTAGAATATTCCTATATCTAAGTATTGATTCACTTTATAATATTCATGATATAATTTCTATTAAACCTTATATATCTTTAATAAACTACTCGGGCTACACAAATAAGAGTTAACACATTTCTTTATAACATATGTGGCTAAAATAAATTATTTCATTATTTATTGCAAGTCACAAAATGACTCAATAGATGATTTTAAATTATAGCCACTTTTTTATCATAAGGTAGACCGATGAAAGAGATAAGAAATAAAGACAACAAGAATGAAACCCAAAATTTTATTAGGAAAAATTATGCATGCTTCAACTGAGTTAAAACTTGATTTTATATAGCCACATTTAAAATGTATTAAAAATATTAGAACTTAATTAATCAAGTCATATAAAAGCGATTTTGATGTACGGACCCATAAGGCCACAAATATAAAAGAGCAATACAGCAAGATTTTTACGAGCTCTTTTACAACCTATTATTTTCTCTATCCCTCAAGAAATTGTCAAAGCTATATGTTACACAAGGATTAAGAAATAATGGGACCATTTAAAATGAGTGAATGATATTAACCGAAAGTTAAAATGTGTGTACGAGAATAGAAGAAGGTTGTAGGGGCATTTTCATAAAAGAAAATTATAGTAAATTAAAAGGAACGAATTAAAAAAAAAAGTATGACAATCTCTTAAGGATGGAGGAAGTGTTGGTCAAACTTTAACCATCGATATTTTGAATCAAAATTCTCAATATACATTTTATGTTTAGGATGAAACTTAGATTGAATTTATTACACGGAGACGAAAGGTATATAGTTACGGTCCGTTTGGTAGGTGGTAATAAACGGTGGTAATGGGAATGAAAAATTAGTGTAATTTTGATTGAAAAATTTCTTTGGTACCTTGATGATCATGCTTGTCCAACTTCAATCATCTCATTTTCTTCATAAAATTCATTCTAATGCATTACCATTGGAAGAGGTAATGAAAATTTGTAAACAAAAAAACTTGTTTATGATCAAAATTTCATTAACATGGGAATGATATAAAACTTTTGATCAAATTTTACACTATAAATCATTTCTATTATCACTATTTAATACCACTAATTAAATTAAACAGGCTGTTAGTATTGTCTGGGGGAAGTGTCAATGTTTTGAAACATATTCGAGTGAGCTCAATTGCCCAAGTAATTGAAGTTGTCTGAAGAAGTGGTTTGTAGCCTATTGCAATACGAACACCACCCACATAAACGATGTTATAGAATACCCTTTCAACACTTAAATGAGATGGAGGAGCAACAAAGACCAAACATTAGCTATTATATTGAACAGTGTTAAGAGTTTTATAGTAAGATTTGAAGAATTAGGTGGTTGTTGGGCTCTTTCGGAGTTCGGTCTCTTGGAAGTTTACAAAGGCTTTTACTTGTATTATTTGTATGGTTTTTATTGATTTTTTGGTGTTTGGAAAACAAATCACCATGGGTCGAAAAATCCGTGGGCATTGATAATATTTTTGAAAAAATGTTAAAGTTTAGACTGGTAATACCCGCCCGTCAAGATAAAAGGGCGGGTAGTGACATCAAAAAAATACCCACGCGTATATCCGTCCGTCCGCTTAATTTAATATATTATTTATTAAATAATTAATTCTATTAATTATTAATCTATACTACTACATGACCCATACCCAACTTTAGTATTTAGTATCCATATCCAACTTTAGTTTATTACTATTCTATTAGCCCTAGAGTTTGCTTCTTTTAGACTTTAAAGTTTCTAATTTTACTGTCTACATTCAATATTTTTAACCCATGAAGCACTCAAGCAATCGACTATCAAAGTTCAAACAAGTAGCCGACTCCACCGTCTATATTCAATATTCATGTAATTTGAGTATTTTGAGACTTTATATATAATTAGAATATTTTAGACAGTGTATTGTATTTTAATTGTTATAAAAACTTAACTTTATAATATGATTTATATTTTTTAATTTTTATATAAGAAATATCCGCCTACCCGCTTTAAAAATGGGTGTATAGTGACAAAAAAATATGCCCGCATATGCGGGCGGACTTTTCAATATCTATGTCCGCAGGTAGAATTTTTAGATACTACCCGGTTTGCTACCCGCCCAAGCCCACCCATTAACAGCTCTAATATATATATAAACGCCTTTGACTATTCTCAAAAAGTTTAAGAAGCGCATCAAATTGAGTATCATTTTGTCGGTTTTGGCTTCCATTTTGAGACACTTTTAGGCAACAAACACTTTTTGAAAAATAAGCATTGTGAATGGTCTTTAAAAATCATAAAATTTACAAAATTTAATAATAAAAAATAATTTTATACATTGCGGACATGTTTTATGGATTCTCAGGTCTAACCTCATTTAAAGAAACATTTGAATACAACATTATTGGATATATTTGTATTTTGTAAGATTATAATGTTAAAGTCTATACCAAAATTAGAATGAAACTACCAAAAAAAAAAAAGTTATCTCTTCCCTCCTCAAATAAACTCAACTCACTCTACACCCACAATTGTTTTGGATAACACAAAAGAATAATCATGGCTATGTTGTCCCTAACGTCGTCGTTTCATACTCTCAACATCCCAAATCTCCACCACTCACCTCATCACCAATCAAACAACCGTCTTGCAAGGGTAATAATCAGGTGTTCTTCACCCTCATCATCCGCCATGCCAACACCCACAGCATCCACCGTCCATCATCATCAGTTTGATCTTCGTACGTATTGGACGGCATTGATCGAAGAAATTAATCAGAAACTTGATGAATCAATCCCAGTTTCTTATCCTGAAAACATTTATGAAGCTATGCGTTATACTGCCCTTGATAAAGCTGCTAAGAGGGCCCCACCTGTTATGTGTATCACCGCATGTGAGCTTTTTGGTGGTCACCGTGCTGCTGCTTTTCCTACTGCTTGTGCCCTTGAAATGGTAACCCTCATGTCGATTGAGTTTCATTGTTAGTCCTTTTGCTGTTTGATGGGTTTTTGTTTTGGGGGAATTTCGGATTTGGGTTTTGAGGTAATTGTATGTGTATTTGGGTGAAATTTAATTATATGGGTGATTGTGTTAATAGGTATATTTGATAGGGGTAAAATGGGGTTAGTAGGCGTAAAAGTGTAAAAAAGTTATGTTTAGTAAGGATAAATTGGAAAAATTAGCATACCCAAAATAGTCTCGGTCTCATTTAAAGTGACTTGACCAAATAATTAAATGTGACACTTTAGATGAATAGAAATGGAGTATTAGAGTTGATGAAATATAATAAATACAACAATCTTATTCTTCTCTTATTCTTCTCTTCTTTCTCTACTTGATATTCAACAACCATAACTTTGGTATTAGAGTCATTCTTTTCTTAGGCACTAATAACAATATTATTTCTCTTCTATTCTCTTTTAATTGAAAATACTCATAATATTTCCATTGTCAAATCTTGCACACAACTTGTTTGTGAAAATTCATTGTCATGTTCCTTTGAGTTCTTGGAGTTTTTTTCCAAACTAGAGTTTTTTTAGTGGTTGCAAATATGAAAAGTGAAGAGTTTTACAAAATCAGACAATTTGAAGAATCAATTATTTCACAACTTGAAGCCAAACAAAAGAAGGTTATTAAATCTTTTAAAAACTTTTGAAAGATGAATGTTTTGATTGTTGGGATATAGAATTGTGTGAATGGTGTAACTAACCATTTCTTGATCATAATTGCCAACATAATAGTGATAATTGGGGATTTATTGTAGTATATGACGAAGCAAATGATTATGTGATTGCGTTAGAGATGTTCGATAGCATGATCGAAGTAAATACCATTCAAGAATTAGCAATGTTTGATTTAAAAATTGATACTCAAGAATCTTTAAATGTTGATCATATGAATTCATGTGCAAAAAGTAAATTTGGTTTTAAAGGCTTTGTTCATATGGATGGTGATTTGGTTAATTGTGTGATTGATGACATGAGTGAACATGATTTAGACAAAAATCATGAATGTTTTGTGGCAATCAAACCTGAAAATTTTTTCAACATATGGGAAAGTTCTTGAAGTTCCTTCAATTGAAAGTTTTATTCTCCAAACTAAGAATTTGCTAAGAGAAACTCATCAATGGGTACTTTTTCAAGAGTGCAATCAAGCTCCAAGAAGGTTAGAAATCAAAAAAGGAAGATTTCTATGCATGTTATTAGTTTTATTCATGAAGTGGTGAATAAGTACAATAAAGATGCCTTGTTACTTGATTATTATCAACAATCTGAGTCTCAAAATGACAATCTTACTCTTAAAATTCAAGCAAATGTTGGGGAAAATAAAAGTATTGTAGCTCAATTTTCAACGCAAATGATGTTGCTTGCTTATTTTTTGGCAAAGAAGATTCGACTAATAATAAGTTTCAAATCTGGTGCTCAAACTCATTTGGCATGGAATCAAAAATTACCAATATTGATCTTATTTCATTTCTCACTATTTTGGGCCTTTTTTGTAGGGTTTAGTTTTAGTTAAAAGTTGTCTTGTATTTTTGTTTAGATTTCTTAACATAGATTTGAGGACAAGTCTCTTGAAGGTGAAAAGTATGTTATCGGTATATTTGGTAATAAAATGTAATTAGTTATAAATGGGTGTTTGTGATAGTCTTAGTAGTATAAAAGGGGACATAATGTTGTATTAGAGTTGATGAAATATAATGAAATAAAACAATTTTATTCTCCTCTTCTAAATATCTTCTCTTCTCCCTCTCTTTCCTATTCACATGGTTGCTTGAGATTCAACAACCATAACAGATTGCAGGGATAATTTTAATGGGTTTAGTGTAATCTGGAAATGATAATTATACAGCATTCCACTATTGAAATTCAATGGCAAATCCTGTATATTAGTGTAGAATCACTTGTGTAAGTGGATTGAACCAACTCAACTAGCATTAATTTTAATCTGGGCATTTGAATTGTTGGGACTTAAGAGAGTATAAGAATGATCAATTACATTCATTGAAATGAGATGCACACACAAGCTACAAGATCAAAACTTGAGGTTGAAAGTGAATGTCTATGGTGACAGTAATGGCAAAATAAACAAGACAATGACAACACAATGTTTTAAGGTGGTTTATTAAATAAAGGTTACATTCACCATACCTAGGTTGGATTGATGAATTATATGTTTAAAGGACAAACAACAAATTTGTTGGAATTACAATGGAGAGATTAGTGAGAAAGAGAGGATTAATGTTGGGGAATAATAAGCAAGAAAGGAGAGCTAATAAATGGAACTTTTGGCTTGCAATGACCTAGGCATGTAGTTTATATAGCACTAAGTAGTGCAAGGGACGTGATATCACAAAACAGCAACAGAACAACCTGCTTGTTCGAGCACAATGTGTTCTCGTTCGAGCAGGTCCTTACTACAGCTTCTGCATTTTCCCTTTATTTCACCAACGGTACCGTGAATATTCTCCCTCAACCAATCCCAAGAGCACATTTGGGCTCCTTCTCAACCTTTCTAACAAGCTTAATTAATTAACTTAATCAAGTCTTAAATACTTGGTAAACATAAGTCACCCATATTCATAATATTCTTGATTTAAGCATTTAATGAGTAGTGACGGATAACAATTAATTTTGGATAGAGGGAGTATTAATCATGTTATTGATGTGATTATTACATTTGATTAAGAAACTGAATTGAGATTCATATTTGAAAACGACGATGTATTAGAGTTCGAACAATGTGTTTCTGATGTAAAATAAAGGGCTGACGATGAACTCTCTCGTGCAATGATTCTCGTTGCTAAACAACCTTAATCAATGATGCACTCAGAATCCCACAATACTTCCCAAACAAACACACAGACAACACAATCAGACCAAGAACGTGGTTCTTGATTTTCTGATAGGACTGAATGATGTACTTCGCCTGACTTGTATGATGATCCTACGTTTGATGCAATGCAAGAAAATGATAACCTTGATCACAAACTTCCGGTGAGAACTCAAGTTTCCACGTAACTCTTCAAACTCTCCGGTCAAGTTGTCCCGCAACTCAATGAAGTTTACACAAAAACTTCAAAATCAGAAAAACAAACTATGCTTTGAAGAAAATACCTCTTTTATTGAAAACAATCAAACATGTCCAATTACAAAGGGAAACTAAGTATTTATAGAGTTTGTTATCTCAAACTAGCCGTTACTAGGACTCCTTAGTACACGTGGAGTTAGTTAAACAAAGCAGAAAACAACAAAGGCCCAAACACTTAGCCAAAAACACGCCTTTTAATTTCTTCTGACCAGCCTTTCTTCTGTGTGTTCTCTAGTCTTCCTGGTGGATTATTAGGGTGACTCGAGGGCCTTTATGTCTTGGTCCATGTAGGGAGATGTCGTCCCAATCTTTCCCTTGGTCCAGTTTACCCTGGTCTGAGCTCAGATGGTCCGTCAAGGTCTGCTGGTCGTCAGACTCTGCTGTTGTTCTGTTCCTGCTGTCTGGTCCCAATCTTGGGTCCCATGAGCTAGTTTCTGTGGGCTTCTTGTTTCCCTCATTTTCCTTGAGTATTCCTTGCCCTTTTCCAGATGTGTAGGTCTCCCTGTTGCTGTTTATTTGTTTATTTTGTGTATTTGGCGTAGATGTCAACCCATTGGCATTTGCTTGGTCTTGGATGTTCTTGGTGCGGTCTTTGTTGCTTGATGATTTTACATCAACTCCTCCCCCTTGGAAAAGAATTGTCCCCAATTCTTCGTCTGGTTGGTGTAGGGTTAGATCTCCTATATTGAAGATAGGAGATATGTTATGCTCAGGGGGGAGTTGGATCTCAAAGGCATTGTCTCCATACTTTTTCAGAACAGAGTATGGGCCTATGGCTCTGGGTTGGAGTTTATTCTTTCTTAAGTGTGGGAATCTGTTTTTCCTGAGGTATACCCACACTTGATCTCCTTCCTTAATTGGTTGTCGTGCCTTCAAGTGCTTGTCTGCTTGCTTTTTGTACTTCCTGTTGGCTTCTTCCAAATTGGCATACACTTGCTGATGGATTGCTTCCATTTGCTGGATTAAGTCCTCTGCTTCAACTTGTTTGCTGTCACAGAGAGGCAAATCAATTAATGAAGTTGGGAGTAAAGGGTTAGTACCATATACACACTCAAAAGGAGTGTGTTTTGTGGAACAGCTAGGGGCCCTGTTGTAAGCAAACTCAGCATAACATAATTTTAAATCCCATTCCCTGATATTCTTAGTTACCAAGGCTCTCAGCATGTTGCCTAGGGTTCTGTTGGTCACTTCAGTCTGCCCATCAGTTTGGGGGTGGTAGGCTGTACTGAACAACAGTTTAGTGCCTAGCATCCTCCACAACGTTTTCCAAAAATGACTCAAAAACTTACTGTCTCGATCAGACACAATAGTTTTAGGAACACCATGTAACCTAACTACCTCAGTAAAATACAACTTGGCAATGTTTTGTGCATCATCTGTCTTGTTGCAAGCTATGAAGTGTGACATTTTAGAAAACCTATCCACCACTACCATAATGGCATCTTTCCCTCTTTTAGTCTTAGGTAGGGCCACCATGAAGTCCATGCTTACATGCTCCCATGGCCTTCGAGCTACAGGTAAGGGGAGGTATTCTCCCTTGTGAAAGGTCACCTTGGCCTTAAGGCAAGTCTCACACTTTAGCACATGCTTTCCTACTGTGCCAAGCATTTTTGGCCAAAAGAAGTGTTTAGCCAACATGTCCAAGGTCTTTTGAATTCCATAATGCCCTGCTATGCTACCTTCATGCACTTCCTTAACTAAGATATTTCTAAGGGGTATCTTGGGAATGCATAGCTTATTTCCTTTGAACAAGAACCCTTGGTGTATACTAAACAGGCCTTGTGGGGTGGTACTGCACAGCTTATATATATCAGCAAAATCAGGGCATGTGGGGTACTGTTCTTTGATGAATTCGAATCCCAAAATTTTAGAACCTAATATCCCAAGCATGTTATACTTTCTACTTAAAGCATCTGCAATGACATTGGTCTTTCCCACCTTATACTTGGCTGAAAAGTCAAAAGTCTGCATGAATTCCACCCACCTAGCATGTCTACTACTCAACTTGTGTTGGCTGTTTATGTATTTCAGAGATTCATGGTCTGTGTGGAGCACAAAGGGTTGTATTCTTAGGTAGTGAGACCAGTGATCAAAAGCTCTAATGATAGCATAGAATTCTTTGTCATATGTGGAATAATTGAGCCTACTGTTATTTAGTTTTTCACTAAAAAAAGCTACAGGCCTCCCCTCTTGAACTAACACTGCCCCAATCCCTACCCCACTTGCATCACACTCCAATTCAAAGGGTTTTGTGAAATCAGGAAGTTTAAGTATAGGGGCTTTGCACATCATCTCTTTGAGGGTTTCAAAAGCCTTCTGAGCTGCTGCAGTCCACTCAAACTTTCCATGTTTGGTGCATTCTGTAACAGGTGCCATCACAGAACTAAAATCTCTAATAAACCTTCTATAAAATGAAGCTAACCCATGGAAAGATCTCACTTGTGTTAGTGTGCTAGGTGTGGGCCAGTCCTGTATAGCTTTCACTTTTGCTGGGTCTACTCTAACCCCTGTCTTCCCAATGATATAACCTAAGAAACTAACCTCAGGTAAAAGAAAATTACACTTTTCTAACTTAGCATACAGTCTTTGCTTCCTCAAAACTTCAAACAGCTGTTTAAGGTGGCTCAGGTGCTCTGTTTTTCCCCTGCTGTATATGAGAATGTCATCCAAATACACCACTATAAATTTTCCCAAGAATGGTCTCAAAATCTCATTCATAAGCCTCATAAAAGTACTGGGTGCTCCAGTTAAACCAAAAGGCATCACAAGCCATTCATATAACCCATACTTTGTTTTAAATGCTGTTTTCCATTCATCCCCTGCTTTCATCCGGATTTGGTGATATCCACTCCTTAGGTCCACCTTGCTAAACCACTGTGAACCACCCAACTCATCCAACATATCATCAATTCTTGGTATAGGGAATCTATATTTGATGGTTATGTTGTTCATACTACGGCTATCTATGCACATTCTCCATGTGCCATCTTTTTTTGGAACTAACAGAGTAGGGACTGCACAGGGGCTCAAACTCTCCCTCACATACCCTTTCTGCATCAGTTCTTCCACTTGTCTCTGCAGCTCTTGAGTTTCCTTTGGGTTGGTTCTATAGGCTGGTCTATTTGGTAAACTAGCTCCAGGGATCAAGTCAATTTGATGCTCTATGCCTCTCACAGGTGGCAAACCAGGAGGCAAGTCAGTGGGGAAAACATCCTTGTATTGCTCTAATAAGTTCTTCATATCAGGGGGTATGGGTGTGGGTTCCTGTACCTCTTTGGTTATCAAGAGATATAATTCTTCATTTCCTTTTACTTCCTTCTCACACTCTCTTCTACTTATTAAATGGACAGGGACCTTAGCTGCTGTAGGGGGCACAGCTCGGTGTGGAGGCAGGGGAATTAATTCCTTCTTTTTCCCATTGTGACTGAGGGTGTATGTATTTGTGTATCCATTATGAGTGGTCTTTCTATCATATTGCCATGGTCTGCCCAGCAGCAAATGGCAAGCATCCATGTCCAACACATCACAAAGGATTTCATCAGTATATGTTCCCAAAGTCAAGCTGATCAAGCTTTGTTTACACACTACTCCACTTGCCTTATTATCTAACCATTTCATTTTGTATGGGTGTGGGTAGGGTTTAGTCTTCAGGTTCAACTCACTTATCAACTGTTTACTAACACAATTTGATTCACTCCCACTGTCAATAATCAAATCACAAACCTTGCCCTGCACCTTGCACTTTGTCTGAAAAATATTCTATCTTTGATCAGATTTTTTTGTGGATGGTGTTGTGTGAAAACTTCTCCTAATGATCAGGCTCACGTGTTCTTCCTCATGTAAAATTTTCTCCAATTCCTCTCCTGTCTCTTCCTCAGTATCCCCCTCAAATGTACGCCTATTACCTTGTTCATCCTCCAAAAATGTGCCATCATCATTACTCAAATTGGGTGGATCCATTTCCTCTTCTTGCCCATTTCTGGAAACCAAGATCTTCTTAGGGTTTGTATTTTGCCTAATATCATTCCATTCCAACATTGTGAAGGCCCTGGCATTAGGGCAGTCCCTTTGATAATGCCCTCTCCCATTACACTTGAAACACACTATGTTCTTAGGGTGGGTGTTGGCTTCTATTCTGTTGTTAATCGGTTTTGGTCCAGTGTTTGGTACCTCCCTTCTAGGTGCAGTCAAACTACTAGTGCTCCTAGGTGCATAGGTCCTGGTATTCCTTGTGTGAGCAGCAGCAAATCTAAGGTTAAGCCTTTCAATTTCTTGTGCATACATACTGGCTGAGTGTACAGTGAGGTCTGGTGTAATCCTCATTTGTCCTTTGATATCATCCCTTAACCCAGCAATAAACCTACTCATTCTCATGTCTTCAGGGTCATTTAGGTCACAAAGAACATAGATCCTCTCCCATTCATTGAGATACTCCTGTACTGTTCTACTCCCTTGTTTCATGGAGTTGAGCTGCACATATTGTTGTTGTTTGTGGTAGGATGGAATGTACTTTCTCCTCATGTTCTTCTTGAGCTTTCCCCAAGTATTGATCTTACCCTTTCCTTCCCTAAGTCTCTGTTTTTGTGTTCCTTCCAACCAAACTGCTGCCGACTTAATCAGCTTAACCTTTGCCAGCCTAAATTGATGATCCAATGGGGTTTCCCTAAATTCAAAATACTGTTCCATCCTCCCTTCCCATTCCTGATATCGGTCTGGGTCATGTGAAATCCCATCGAATTCAGGTATATCCACCTTGATTGTCCTATCTTCATAAGGTCGAGGATTAGGGTTTGGTGTTCTATCAATTTGATTTCGTGTAATTACACCGGTCATCTCTTCTCTAAACTGACGCAAACTATTCTCCATCATCCTATGCATTCTTGCTTCTATTTCTTCCAATCTTTCCTCCATGGTCATATCCATTCGACCAGAGACAGCTAGGATTATCCAGAAATGCACAACAAAACGAGTGCGACAATCGCAATGCAAGAAACCAGAATGAGTGTAATGTAGTGTGCCTCGTGTCTGAATGTATGTAATCAATTATTCAAAATTAAATGACAAATCAAAATCAATAGGAAAGATTACTCCCTGTATGTTATAGATTCACTGATGACGGATTACAATGAATCTAAAGAAAATCGCCCAGCGCCTTTTTCTTCACAATGCCCCGAACAAAATGAAACCTCTCTCCTCTGACTGTTCCTTTGTACCCTTCTTTCCCAACTCGTAATCTAAGCTCTGATACCAAGTTGATGTAAAATAAAGGGCTGACAATGAACTCTCTCGTGCAATGATTCTCGTTGCTAAACAACCTTAATCAATGATGCACTCAGAATCCCACAATACTTCCCAAACAAACACACAGACAACACAATCAGACCAAGAACGTGGTTCTTGATTTTCTGATAGGACTGAATGATGTACTTCGCCTGACTTGTATGATGATCCTACGTTTGATGCAATGCAAGAAAATGATAACCTTGATCACAAACTTCCGGTGAGAACTCAAGTTTCCACGTAACTCTTCAAACTCTCCGGTCAAGTTGTCCCGCAACTCAATGAAGTTTACACAAAAACTTCAAAATCAGAAAAACAAACTATGCTTTGAAGAAAATACCTCTTTTATTGAAAACAATCAAACATGTCCAATTACAAAGGGAAACTAAGTATTTATAGAGTTTGTTATCTCAAACTAGCCGTTACTAGGACTCCTTAGTACACGTGGAGTTAGTTAAACAAAGCAGAAAACAACAAAGGCCCAAACACTTAGCCAAAAACACGCCTTTTAATTTCTTCTGACCAGCCTTCCTTCTGTGTGTTCTCTAGTCTTCCTGGTGGATTATTAGGGTGACTCGAGGGCCTTTATGTCTTGGTCCATGTAGGGAGATGTCGTCCCAATCTTTCCCTTGGTCCAGTTTACCCTGGTCTGAGCTCAGATGGTCCGTCAAGGTCTGCTGGTCGTCAGACTCTGCTGTTGTTCTGTTCCTGCTGTCTGGTCCCAATCTTGGGTCCCATGAGCTAGTTTCTGTGGGCTTCTTGTTTCCCTCATTTTCCTTGAGTATTCCTTGCCCTTTTCCAGATGTGTAGGTCTCCCTGTTGCTGTTTATTTGTTTATTTTGTGTATTTGGCGTAGATGTCAACCCATTGGCATTTGCTTGGTCTTGGATGTTCTTGGTGCGGTCTTTGTTGCTTGATGATTTTACATCAGTTTCAAACTCCAATATTGCCAAGATCGAGTGTATGAAGTTTTAGTGACAAACAAATTACGCTATCAATGATATCAATGTTTGTAGGAGAAAATAAAGCAATAAAACGACACAAAGATTTAACGAGGTTAACCCAACTAAGGCTACGTCCTCTGGTGTATAGTATCTCTTATATTATCAAAAGGAGTTCAAAGAACTCTCAAATATGGAGAATTACAATAGAGAAGAGATATAGGCTAGTGTTTGGCTTGGGGTGTATTTTGTGGATGATTACAATGTGAATGAGAGCTCTTTATTTATAGGAGAGATCTCAATAAGTAACATTAAGTACATTACAACTATGAATAAATGACAATGAAACATCTCCAAGAACTTGAAAAGTCAAAAACAGCATCTTAGGAGTATCAGAAACATCGCTCGACCAAAGCAGAGGCTCGCTCGGTCGAGCGGCCTGGTCGAGCGGACTACAAGAAGTTTCCGGTTGCATTCTGTCTGCTCACTCGACCCATCCTGAAGCTCGCTCGGTCGAGCGAGCTGGTCGAGCGGCACTTCAGAGGGCTTCTGATAGTATTGCTCGACTTGCATAGTTGAGCATCTTGAATTGAACCTTTGAACTTCTTCATTAAGTCGCATAACTCCCATGATTAACTCATTAATTCATACTTTAATCATCATCATAAACCACAAATATTAAGACGCACCCATTCATGACATACTTATGGGATTTCATCCCAAGAGTCACCACATGAATGCACACACCACTTGTGCACTCAAGTCACACCAATCATAACAATATTATTGTATCAAAGTTATAAAGGATTTTGGTTAAGATTGTTATGTGGAATATGATACAAGGGTGTTAATAAATGTGTGAGACATTAGCACTATTTTGGATAGAAAGAAATAGAGGGCAACGAAGGGAGGGTATGAAAGGATTGCATTTCCCTCGTTTGGATACCAACAGGGAAAGGGAGAGGAATAGGGTATTGGAAGAAAAAAATCCTTTATAATTAATATTTATAATTAATAAAACAAATCCTTTCAACATAGGAAAGATTTGGAAAGGAAACATACCAGTCTCCCCTCCCATTCCCATTCCCTTCCCACCCACCCACCCCTCACCCCCTTTCTTCTAAAAATGTATCCAAACCTAGTGTAAGAGTAAGGACCTAGTGGTTTACTTTTGAGCTCAGATGTTAGATTGAAATGATTAACCATTAGGAAATTGGGAGTTTGGAGAGGATTTAGGAGAAGTAACTGGTTAAGTTGACTTCAATACCCCTTTACACTTTGTTTGGATGGAAGGAAATGGAGAGAATGGAATGGGAGGAAAATAGAGGGATGAAAATCTTGTGTTTGGATGAGGGAAATAGAGGAATGAAAAATCCTTTATTTGGATAACAGTGGGAAGATGGAGGGATTTGAAGAGATATAAATGAATAATCAGGAGCGTAAATTTTGTGGTAGAGGTAGAAAAAACTCAATATTATTGGCTTGATTATTTAACAAAAGTTTATCCTATATAAATTATATTTATCTTTTAAATATTCTATCAATCAAGTGATACATTACTTATAATAAGGATAAGGTTTATAATGCTCATTTTCAAGTAGTAAAGGGTGAGGAAAACTCATTATTTTCCTTCCAAATCTTTTCAACTTTGGAAAGATTTTGTTAATTAAAAGTAAAAGGATAAAACTCCTTTCAAATTCTCTCCCTTTCTTTCCTTCTCAACTCTCTATCTAATTGAGTGATGTTTTTTTCTTCCACTTCCATGGCTTGCTCCATATCATTAATAAAGATTTTTCCCACTCCCTTTCTTCCCTTTCCCTCCTAAATTGCTATCCAAATAGTGTTAGAGTAGTTTGTGTGCATGTGAAACCAGATAATTTCATCCATACAAAGTTTATGTATAGTTTCTGGTTATCTATTCTTTATTTTGTTGTGTATACATTTTTTCATTCTTGGAGTAATATCAATTAAATGATGGGATATCATATTGAATTTATAAGCTCAAACTTAGTGTAGATTGCTTTAAGGTACTTTTTAAATCTGAAAGTTTTTAGTTAAGGGAAGAATAGATGTTGTGATTAAGTGTGACTTGAGTGCACAATTAAAGTGTGTATTCATGTATGTGTGACTCTTGAGTTATGGAGTCTTTAAGGGTGTAATTATGTGGTGAGTATTCATGGGAATTATGGGTGTTAACGAAAGTTAATGAAGAAGAAGAAGGGACTTGATTTATGTATGCTCCTTCAGAATTCTGACAGAGGAAGCAGAGAGGTCGCTCGATCTATCCGCTCGACCGAGCGAGCCATATTGATAGGTCGAGCGGTCAGACAGAATGCTCCAGAATGCTGCTGATGCTCGCTCGACCGAGCGAGCTCTCTAATCCGGTCGAGCGGATCTTCTGATATGCATGGGATGCTAGTTTTCGACCTTTCAAGTTCTTAGAGTTATTTCATATTATTCATTACCCTATATTAATGTTGTATTCGGGAGAGCTATTGATATTCTTGTATCTAGTACTATATATAGAGCTCTCATACTCACATTGTAATCATCCACAAATACACCCCAAGCCAAACACTAGCCTATATCTCTTCTCTATTGTAATTCTCCATATTTGAGAGTTCTTTGAACTCCTTTTGATAAGAGATACTACACACCGGAGGACGTAGCCTTAGTTGGGTGAACCTCGTTAAATCTTTGTGTCATTTTATTGCTTTATTTTCTCCTACAAACGTTGATATTGTTGATAGCGTAATTTGTTTGTCACAAAACCTCATACACTCGATCTTGGTAATATTGGAGTTTGAAACACACTGTTCGAACTCTAATACATCGTCGTTTTAAATAGATAATGTATTTCATTGAATCTAGGAATGGTTTTAATACATGGAGAGTGATATTTGCTAGAAATGTGCAGAGGTAAGACTCAGACAGTCTTAAATTGAAAGTCCCTTCTGGCTTAGGAAGAGTTGAAGACATTCAAGATAGCTAATTTAGAGATCTGAATGATTGATGGATATGATTTGTGTTCCAAGAGTATGCGGTAGAGTACAATTTTGTTGGTTTTTCTTTTGGTGGAATCCTTATTCTGTATTAGTTATTTGAGGATTATGCTTTACTTGTATTGCCTTGATAAAAACAATCAAGGAACCTTTATGTTCTGGTCTAATTCAAATGCAACTTTAGGCTGAGAGATGGAAGGTCTTATATTAACCTTTCCTTCATGCCTGTGAGTGATTCCAACATTATAAACATTTTTTTTTCTGTATCATTTCCTTGTTTACCATTCTTACTGGGAATTTAAGATTTGCTATGTTATGAGCTGGCTACACGAAGGAGTGAAAATTGATCAATTGCTTTAGACATACTTTTCATGAATATGATTACCAGCTGAACTGATTTTCGTACTAACACTCATAGATGTTTTGAATTTGCAGTCAATTTTGTAAGTACTACTATTACTTTTGGTAAAATGGTACGTATAATTCACATTTTCACATCTTGTTCAAAGTGGGGTTTTGGTAATATGATTACTGCTTTTGGTAGTTCTATTTTACATCTGTGTTAGAGATGGGTTTTCACGCAGTCTCTTTTCTAGCCTCTTTTCATATTGACATCCGCCTTACTGAATCATGCATTACATTCTGATTGGAACTGTTATCGCAAATCTATTGATTCAACAGTGTATTGTTGCACTCGAAACTTGGAGACATCACCCTGATTCACGGGCTCTTCAGTTTTATTAATTTTTAACTCTTATGAGTGAACAACCGGTCCAACCGGAACTCAAGACTTATCAAAGGAGAAATATAAATAAGGGGACAGCTGTCATGTAAATAATTAGTCTTTAGATATTTTGATGAGGTGTCTTAGTGGGTCTTGTGTTTGACTCCTATATAAGACCAACATTGTACATATTATGTTTTTGTTAAAGAAGAAATAAAAGGAAAGTTTGGATTAGGAGCCAGCAGTAGCTCGAATACTGTGTATAAACGTTTGTCTTATTCTTTGTCTTTTGTTAGATAACATTTTCAGTAATTGAAGCATTTGACAGAACCGTTCTGTCACATCTTATTATTTTCAAAATGATCCCATTTATTTCAACTTTTATTGAAACATTTTCTGTACTTGGTTTTGGTGAATATAACTTGGTAGTCTGCTGATAGGTTCATGCTGCTTCTCTGATCCATGATGACCTTCCATGCATGGACAACGATCAAGTAAGACGAGGCCATGCAGCTAATCACGTTGTATTTGGGGAAGACATGGCAATTCTTGCAGGAGATGCACTTTTCCCTCTTGGCTTCAGTCACATTGTCTCACATACCCCTTGCGACCTGGTCCCTGAAACACGAGTCCTGAAGGTCATCGCTGAGATAGCCCAAACAGTAGGATCCACAGGTATGGCTGCTGGTGAATATCTGGCTCTTGAAGGTGGGCCAGAAGTTGTGGATTTCATTCAAGAAAAGAAGTTTGGGGTACTTGCCGAATGCTCGGCTGTCTGCGGAGGAATTTTGGCTGGCGCCAACGACGATGAGATCCAACGGCTGAGAAGATTTGGTAAAGCTGTAGGAATACTGTATCAAGTAGTGGATGATATCTTAAAAGAGGAGCAAAAGGCTGACGGAGAGACGAAGAGAAAGGGGGACAAGAGCTACGTGAGTGTTTACGGGCTAGAGAAGGCTAAAGAAGTTGCAGAGGATCTACGGTCTCAAGCGAGGAAGGAGCTAGATGGATTCAAAAAATATGGAGAAAAGATAATCCCGCTTTATAGCTTTGTGGATTATGCAGCCGATAGAGGCTTCAGTGTTTGTGGGTGAATTTTGTTGAGTAGGTATGATTCTGAAAATGCCTTTTGAGTTTTCACTTATCGAGTATTGGTAAATCAGGAGTTATGTGTATAATTCTTAGATAACGGAGTAGCCTGATGGTAGCTAAACCTGTCTCCTAGGGGCTTTCCGCGGGTTTACTCTCTTCACCAACAGCAGGGGAATTGAAGCTCGGCCATTAGCGTGGCAGTTTGAAGGATTTCATCGATTTTGAAAAAAGAAGGAATCCTTGTATGATTCATAAAGTAAAGACTGCAAATAGAACTTTGAGTGCAAAACACAATGTTTATAGTAGAGGGAGGTATTATTAGATGATTTTTCTTGCTTGTAATTGATGTAACATCAGATATCATTTGGATGCTAATGCAATTGCTGCTCTGCAAACTAAAAAAAACAAAAAACAAAAAAAAAGTTTGTTCGCTTTTACTAACGGCAAACAAACTTGTTTAATTTTTTTGCCTCATCCAATGCTATGACATTTGCTTTCGTTTTGTTCGCTGTCAGTGAACAAAGAATTTTGACCTTTTTTGATCAACTTTTTGTTCGCTATTAGTAATAGTAAACATACTTTTTTTTTTGTGGAGATACTTATTTTAAAAATTAAATTTTTTGAAGCTTATTTTGAGAATTTTTTTTAATAATAAACTTACTTTTTTTCTCTCTTTTTGTTCTTTACAAGTCTTGCACAAAACAAAGATACCCGGATATTCTGGAAGGTACAACCCTGCAACATACTGGACTATGATGTGCAAATGCTTTAGATATGCATTAATGCAACACAAATCCCTTAAATGCAACTTGTATAAGATAATGCCATGCTCATCCATCATAATCTATTCTAATCTACCAATGAGAGGAAAACAATATTTTTAATTTCTTTGAAATTATGTCATGTTCCAGGGCTTCAACTGTATAGCTCAAATACTAAATTTAATGTAATATCTTTCTTATATGGTAGTCTTATGGAAGCAAATACATTGACAGCATTCTGTGAAATGACTTAGAAGTTACAATACACAGCTAGCGATTAAAAAAAAAATGTTATCGGGCCAGTTTGGGTACCCCTTTTGTGTAAGAAGGCAGCCCATGACCCGCCACATACGACTTGTGTTCATATTATCATATCTTTGTTTAACATTTGTTCTTGGGCGACAAAAAGATCAATTTACTTCACTATACCAAATAATGATTGTTTCACCCAAATCCACTTAAATTTGACACAAAAAAGCAAGCTGTCACATTAGTTCATTTCCGAAAACGTCTTACATTAACAAGCCCTACAAAATTACTGCGGCCATCATACAAATGCCAAGTACAAACGAAACCTGCAAATGATCTAATTTAAAACCCAAAAGTGAATTATAAAAATGTCTTGATAAAAAGTTGAAGCAAAACTAATTGGGTTTCCTCATGTTACGCCCTGCACGAATTACTTCATCAACGAGCAACAATTGCGATGCGATAACAGGCCTGCAAGAATCAAATAAGCTATTATTTGACAAAGAGGAGGCAGAATTGGATGTCCTGATCAAGCAAAGAGAGTTGAACTTACCCTGAGTTTATAATTTGCCTCTTTACAGAGTAGTTATCGAAAATACCCTCCATTTGAGGATCAATGGGTTCTCCAGTGTGCTGATTTAATCCCACAATGTTTCCTCGATCATGCTCACCCTGAAAATAAATGAGGTATAGCATTATTTAGTTGCTCTATGTTATCATTTCAAAGATTAACCAAAATAGTTGCAAAACAACAAATATGGAAACAAAAAACAATATGAAAAAAACCCGATTTCAAACCGACCCGAAATCAACCCGATGACCCGAATGAACGCCTCTAGCTAAGATAAATACCTTGAGAGAAATGATCACATCTTGGGTGTCGAGGCCAGCGTTTTCCGCAAGGGTCTTGGGGATCACCAGAAGAGCATCAGCAAATGCTTCCACACCAAGTTGGGCACGCTGTACAAAAAGATTTCAAAAATGACAACAAATTTGGAGGACTCTAAACCATCATTCAATACATACTTTGGCAACCAACTAATTTACCCCTTGTACAGTCTTCATTACTTCATTAACTAGGTGTTGCCTTGCTGCAACCTCAAAAGCTCCAGCTCCCTGGAAGACAAACGACATTTTCCCGAGTAAGCGTACATTAGTAAGGTCAACGAGCCACTGTAGGGGAGGGGAGAAGACGGCTTCATCATAATTTTCAAGGGAAAATGGCATGTAAATTACAACATACCAAAATGACTGCTTCATCTTCAATAGTGTTTTTTACGGCTCTGAGGCCATCACGGACAGCATCCTTTATCTGAGCAATAGTATGATCATTGGGACCTATTGGTGTAAAACAAGAGTAAGAAGTTATACACAAAATCTGCCAACATAATAGTGAAACAAATGCTTAAAAATCAACAGCTCAAAGAAGTATTGTGCCATTACAAAAATAAAAACAATAAGATCGAATAAATTTGGGGATTGACAAACCTTTAATAAGAATTGTACAGGAATGAGGGTTCCTGACATTTTCCACAAATGTGTACTTCTCTTCTCCAAGGACATGCTCATATACCAATCCAGCCCAGCCAAGCACATCAGGTGTCAAATCATCAACTGAATTGACAGCCTCGCCTCCACAAGCCAAGACCAACCTTTCCATGTTTCTTCTCTTTGCTCTGCGAAGGGCAATTATCTACCAAAAGAAATATTACGTGAGAACTGAGAACCAATATGAAGGAAATGAGCTGAAAGCAATGCGAAGACACCAAGAAGGAAACATTCATATTACACAACTAAAGCAACAAATTTGTCGACCAATCAATACTTTTGCACGTAAATTTGATGGAAGTTTCTAATTAATAAACTACTTTTTAAAAGGGTCTTTTATATGCAGCTTAAGTCCTTGGAGAACTTTTGAACTATGAAACAGACCAGCATTCATAACCAAAATCTTTGCATTATTTTGTAACAAGATTATCAGCAACAAATAATCAAGAATGACCAGTCTCCTCATTTTACTAGCAAGGATCACAACCATGAGAGCTTCAATTGCCAAGAAGAAAAACACAAACACTAGATAGGGTAAGAATACTCACTCCTTCCCTCGCAAGTAGATCCAGTGAAGGAGGATCAATTCCTTTTTGGTTAATGACCACAAAGTTGTTGTCAGTACCAGCACAAACCTAAAAGCAGAATTGAAATGTAAAATGAGTAACATACCCTTAAAAAATGATAGCCAAAGAATAATATGCAAATGAAGTAGTTCTCTCCTACTAGGAAGAATCAAATGATAGTGTGCGCAAATGCCACTTTGGCTTAACAAATGGCAAGTACAAAACTAAATAAACATTCAATTTTACCTTATTCTTCAATTCAATAATTTTTTTCACTCTCTCATCAACGGAACGCCTCTCAGCAGCTACCATAGCCTCTCTCTGCTCTGCGTTGGAGTAGAAGAAGCCTGCATTTATTTCACTGTACACAGAAAATTGCTTTAAGATTCGTGAAAGGAGCAACAATGAAAGAGAAGTGCTGGAAAATGACAATTAAAAAAATGCTTTCAACACTTATAAAAGGTTTTGCCAACGTTAGCTAAGAAAATATAGTTAGCGTGTTAAATTTGTTTTAATCATGCCCTTGCATCCCTGACCAGTGAAGAAAACAAGCAGAAAAAGACAAGAAATATTAAGAAAATTAGTTCAAATAATAGCAAAGCTAAAGATTTAAAAGTACTTTAAACAAATAGCCATAGGCTAAAAAATTCATCAAACTATAACTCACCAAAACGAGAACTGTTTTACAGTATGAAACAAATGTTACAAAACAGAACATAATTCAAATGTGAAAACGTATATACATATATATATATATATATATATATATATATATATATATATATATATATATATATATATATATATATATATATTAGCTTAGATTAATGTATGACGCCACAAAATATAGAAAAAACAGTTATTATCCTCCATCACATACCTCTTCTCATATTCCAGTGACACGTTACAAGTCAAAATGTAACAATTCTCTGCTCTTCGCTTCATATCAGGATGCCTTGAGCCATGATCAAGGACAAGACCCTCAACCTAAAAAAATTAACACAAAGCTACATGAAAATCTAGTAGACCATGAACAGTGTCTGTGGCACCACACATATTCTAATACTTCCATTTAATAAAAAAAACAGAAATTTACGACCAGCTAAAAATCCCAGCCATTCTCCAAACCTACAGCTGATGCTTATCATCAAAGTATTTACAGCACCAAAAGCTCATTTTTATCAGCTATATGCATTACAAATATAGTTTCACATTGAGCCACAATACATAACATAAAAGGAAAATACTAAATGCATACCAATCTTGTGTCAACATCAAATTTATGGCGCATGTGCATAATCTCAACCATAAAGAGATCGATCGGTTCTTCTGGCTTGCGAATGCAAAGCACCTGAAAGATCCCATACGTTTAAAAATCAAAATATAAGTTTGTCACTATACTTGACCAAAAATATTATCTATTTAGAGCATGTATAAGGAAAGAACTAACCCCATTTACGACTATCTCTGTCAATTGATCTGCTAAAGACTCATACAGCTGTTCACAGACAACTCAAAAAATCAACATATTTGAACAAATACAATCATGTTCATTAGAGTACGATTCACAAAGAGCACCTTGGTTCTTAGAGTCGTTCTTGCAACCATTTTTAGAATTTCTTTGTCAGGTTCATCACCCATTACAACAGGAGTTTTGAACTTCTCCAAAAATTGAAGAGTAGCTCTTTTTGCAATCTCAAAGCCATCAACCAAAACACGTGGATGCATCCCTGAAAAAAATATAAAAGACCCCTTTAGTACATGTGTATTGTCAGACAAAATTATATCACCAATAATACCCAATGTGGATCAAATTCTAGTAGAGGAAAACAGTCATATTACAAACCAAAACAATGTCGCCAGTAAATAGCATACTAGTATGTTTAAAGGAGTACACCAATATTCCCCTATTCCCAAATACCTATGACTATCACAGACATGACGCCAGCAACTAGCATCGCGAAATATTATCAAGAACATAGAGTTGATGTAGTGTAGATACAGGAGAATTAGTCAGAAATAATGAAGGGTAGATCTACTTCCCGAAGTCTACATCAAGATAAAGTTTATGCAATGCATGATCTTTAGTTCATTAAAACTGTAATGGAAAACCACTCTATGGTATTGTTGATAGTAGAGCCAAGAGTGGTCCTCCAAATGGCATAGACCTTCAAACAAAATCCATTTATTTTGAGATTAAGGCTTAGGCATTGACGTAGTTGTATACACGGTTCAAGAATCATATATGTCAAGCACAAAGCTTTATTCAAAGCATCATATACCTTCATCGATGTAACGGTCTGATTGCTTCATGAGCTCCCCAATGAAGATCACTGTTGAAGTTGTCCCATCCCCACTAATATCATCCTGAGCAACAGCTGTCCTTGCTATCATTATCGCGGTTGGATTTTGGATTTGCTGCATTAGTAAGAGTTCAAGTTAGAAAAACTTCACGTCTCTAATAGGGTAGCAAAATCAAATGCACTTATGTGACTCAAATATTAGAGACAACAGCTTACACTGATCTGGGATCATTTAAGTTTCAAAATAAAACATTTGGAGGCTGGAACCGTATTCCACAAGATGACAATCACCTAAACCTTATAAAGGTTAAAACTTAAAACAAAGATGACACTTGAACCTCAAAATTAAAAAGTAGGCCAGGTATGAGTGCGACCAAGAAACATTACATATTCATCCAATAGCAGATCAAAAAACATCCATAATCCAGCAATATTAAAATCTCAGACAAGAACAGTCAAAAAAGGATGCCAGTGAAAAACTAAACAAAAATAAGAATTCATGAAAGAGAAGGGAAAAAGCCACAAGCTTTAACTCATATAGGCTCTTAAGGAGTTCAGTGGCATAATCATAATCAGGGAGACTTGAAAAGCTAAAGAAACTAACTACAGGAAAAACTAAAAAGTGTAGTAACCAAAAGTTGAAACAAGATTTGAGTAGTTGCGCTCAAACCAAATACAAAATGTATGTGTAACAATATTCAAGTGAAGGTACTTGAAAATACAAAACATATTACAACGTTAAATAAGAAACAAAACGAATCAAAAATATCTCAATTCTCGACGAAAAAATTTTCACAAAGTTGCATTTCTATTATAGCTATTGAACAACAACGATCAACACCCTTGATCCCAATACATTAACTATCAAAATTAGCATTAGAGGTGTAAACTTACACAAATCTATTGTGTTACTCCTACTCACAACAACAACAACAACAAAGTCAAAGTCTTAATCTCAAAAATTTGGATAGCTACATGAACCAAAAAATCCACAAAAATTCTATTTTAGCATTCATCATGACTCTGTGCCATCTCATCCCTACTCCTTCCGTCTAGGTTATCTTGAGTTTACTCAGAAACAAACAAACAAACAAAAAAGTTTATCATCGATTCGAATGCTTACCATTCACCCAAAAAGGTATTGTAAACTTTTTTTACAGTCAATTATACACTCATCCCTTAACCAACAATTACACCACTAACATCTCGTGCTTTCTTTTATTAAACCCAGATAACCACATAGATCATAATACACAAATTCTCGATCAAATTGAACCAGAAACTTTTTTACAGTCAATTATACACTCATCCCTTAACCAACAATTACACCACTAACATCTCGTGCTTTCTTTTTATTAAACCCAGATAACCACATAGATCATAATACACAAATTCTCGATCAAATTGAACCAGAAACTCACCATTAATTTATAAGGGCATCTCCCATTTATCTTGAAAAACTTTTATACAATCAATTGTAAACTCATTCCATTACCAAAAGATACACCACTCAAATCCCAAAAACATTCATTCTTTTTCATAAAACCTGAAAAACTACATAAATCATAAACCCGAATTTCTCAATCAAATTGATCTACAATACTCACCATTTCTCTCAAAAGAGTGTTTCCATCTTTCGTGAGCTTGATATCACCAGCACCTCCAACAAGCCTGAAATCAACAAAACCATTAATATCACCAGAAAAATCTAGCATTTTTAATAAACAAATATATCATGACAAAGAAAAGAGGAACAAAAGATTACATTTTGATAGTGCCTTTAGGGCCAAGATTGGTTTTGAGAACATCTTGCAAACCCTTGGCAGCATTAACATTCATACGAAGCGCTTCAGATTTGTTAAGAACTTCTGCATTAGGGTTCAACACTCTAAGAGACATTTTCGATTTGTGCTTGTATGTAAGTAATCAATTGATTATGAGAGAGAATAAGAATTGGGAATTTGATTTTTGTGTAGAACACTCTGGTAGCAGAACGCAAGTGCCTTAAGCAGGGAAATTCTTTAGGGCTTTTTGAATACCAGTCTAGGGTTATTTTTCAGGTTTACGTATTTCTCTTTTGAGCGGTTACTAATCAAGTTAAATGCAATAGAGGTGTGTATGGCAAGAGGAATTGAGGTTAGGAATTGGCAATTCGGGGTAAGATTATAAAAAGTATCTTGTTTATTGAGCGGAATGAGAATTGATAAAGGTTGAATATTGAGACTTGAGAAGAGAAAAATTTCATAAAAAATTCTTTAAGGAGAGTGATATTTTGGGTTGAGACTTGGGTAAGATATAAAATGTCATTTTTGTCATTAATGAAAGTAGAGAGAAAAGAGTTATAAGGACAATTTTGTAAAAATAACTATTTTTGTCCAATTCACTATCTATTTTTATCATTTGCCAAACATGAGACATTTATTTTTAAAGTCTCAATTCAAGTCTCAATTAATTCTCATTCTCACATGCCAAACAGACAAACACCCCCTAATAGTACTTTTTGGGTTTATATTAGAAAAAATTGATTTTATAAGGCTAACTTTTAGTTTGTTTGTAAATAAAGGGCTAATTTTTAGTTTATTTACAAAGAGCTGACATTTACCTCCTATTTGCAAATAACGGGCTATTTTACTGATAACTTGGAAACTCTTTAATGAAAGCTCCTACCCAGTACATTAATCATTACTGTAAAAGTAAATTCGAAATTTATAATTTCATTCTTTCATATGCAAATTACCTTCTTTAACCAAAAAATTCTACAATTAACTTCTTTAACCTTCTTCAATGGCGGATCATCATTTATGAGTTTGAGGTTCAATTGACATAGGCAATTTCGTGGTTTTGCACTATAATTTTGGAGGACATCTTCACTACAGTTACAAGTAAGTATTTCTTTTTTTGCTCAATTAAAACTGTTTAAATGGTTTGAATTTTGCTTAAAATTAGGTTTTCCTCAATTTATAGTGGATTGTTGATTTTATAAATATACAATTTTGAATTTTTAGGGTTTTATCTCAAACTTTGAACACAGTGGAGCATAATGTGTTAATTAGAATTTGGTATGGGGGTAAATTCTAGGAATTCAAAGGTAGTATTATGTATGTTGGAGGTTTTGATACAATATTTCTTATAGATCTTAATTGTTTGTCCATGAAATACTTGATGAACTTAGCTGTTAAATGCAATGGGAATAGAGGGATAGATGGTATTTATTTCCTACTTTCATATTGTAGTTTGAAGGAAGGATTAACGAAGATTGATGGGGACACTGATGTTGTCGATTTGCAAGCAATTTAAAATAGAGCTAGAAATGTGTATGTGCTTCATAAATATCCAAATTCAACTAAACCTGTTCCTGAAAGTGAAACATTAACCCACCAAAATAGCAGCACATAAAGCAACCAACTGTTCAGCCCAAAGAGTTAACCTCTAGAAGGAGGGGACCACATGTTGCTGTTGGGGGTAGTAATATGCCATTAAGGAGAAGCCCTGAGAGTAAATTAACCCCACCCACTGCTTCCAGGTTGTACAGCATTGTTGAACACCAAATAAGTCCCAAAAAAAAAAAACACTTTGCTTGATAACCAGCCTATTAACCCAAAAGGCTCATTTGAGCTTGAAAGTCATTCTAAGGTTGTGGATAAATCTGTAGTGGAAAGTACATCTGTTGATGGCAGTTCAGAAGATGTTGAGGGATCCAGTTATAAAGAGTTTGTAGTTGATGCGAGTAGGAGAAGGGGACGTTTGATAGGTAATAACATTGGCTTCAAGAGCTTCAAACGGGGACTTGGGCAAAGCTTCACCTGTAGGGATAGCTACAAGAATGTTGCTGCAAAGTATAGGATATTACAAGGAAGAATGTGTCAATAACTTCCGGTAATAATAAAAGAAACCAAAAAGTAATTGTGAACTGTGTTTCTGGGTGTAAGTTTTACTTGTATGGTGGATGGGATTCAAGGAGAGGTGTGTATGTTGTCAGATCAGTTGAACGTAGTTGCTTACGAAACATGACAAAAAATAGATAGATGAAATCTAGATGGGTGGCAGAGCAATTTTAGAGGTATTTAAAGTTAGACCACACTAGCCTGCAAAAGAGATCATGTCTATGATTAAGCAAGCCTTTGGTGTAACAGTTAACAAAGATTTTGTCTATAGACTCAAGTACCATGCACATCAAATGCTTTATGGTAGTATGATAGAGCACTACAACAAGCTAGAAAATTAAATTAAAGCTCTAAAACACACAAATCAAAACAGTTTTGTGGAACTTGACACTGATTCCATTAAATTAAATGTCTTCCATATGCATGTGGGTTTTGAGGGACTGAAAAATGGATGGTTCGAAGGATGTAAAAAAGTAATTTGCATTTGATGCATATTTCTTGAAGAATTTTCTTGGGTGAACAACCGGAGCTTCTGTTTGGAAGACATTGTGCTAGACAAATTAATGCTCACTCGGACTCATGTAAGTTATCTTAATTGTCTTCATTTAATAAACAGGGTTGTGTTTAATGTTTTATGTTCACTTTCTTTTGTGTTCTTACACTTGCCCGAGCAAGTTGGAGGAGCAAGTTCAATCACTAAGACTTTCCTAGAAACTATATCTCAACCAACGCATTAGGGATGGCAATGGGTCGGACTCGGCTCGGATTATACATACTCCGGATTTTAGTCGAACTTTTTTTTCAGTCCACCTCCACTCGGAGTCAGATTATGCATACTCCAAAATTGCCCCGACTTGGACTCTCGGACCTCTAACGGAGTCGGATTATTATCAAACTTTATCGTTGTGATATTGTACTAATGATTTAAAGCATAAGAAGTTAACAAAATATATTTTTCAAATACAATTTAACAAAACAATATGTACTTTGAATTCAAGTTTAACATGAGAAATATATTTTTCAAATACAATTTAACAAAAATTTTCTCGCATTTTGATTTGGCGTATTTTATTTCTCTTGATCTGATTTGTCGTATTTTGATTGATTGATCTAAATAAAATACCAAGTAGTTTTTCAAAATCGAAAATTACAATTAGTATGAGAGAGAGCTTGAATTAGTCACGTCCAGAGTTTTAAAGGAAACAAAATATTGGGTTAAAAGTCAAATTCAAAGTCGCATTTCCTTCAGGGTCGGAGTCGGGTCGGAGTGTCGGATTTTTAATAAGGTCCAACTCTGATCTGTTTCCAACTCGGATACGGATTGTAAAGTCGGAGTTGGAGTTGGAGTCAGATAACCTTTTCCTCGGGACTCGAATCGGATTATTTTCCTCGGATCGAGTCGGACTAGGGTCGGATTCGGACTGAATTGCCATCCCTACAACGCATGCATCGACCACAAATAATATTATTCATTAGCATATCAGTTAGTTTATGTATTGTTGAACCAATGATCAATTATACTTGAAGATGAAGAGGAAGAAAATCAACCTAGAATGATATATTTGAAGAGTAAGAGAAACAAAGTCAATGTCAGGGAAAAAAGAGAGAGAAATGGAAAGAATCATGAATAGAAGTTGGTTATTGAGATAAAGAAGTTTTAAAAATGGAAGAAAGAGAGAGTAATTAATTGTATTTGATTTTTTTTTTAAATTTTAAAAATGGGCTGGGCCAAAATGGGATGTCTCTATAAGAGACGGTCTTTAGTAAGAATTGGTGCAAAATTAATAGATTCAAAATTGATGGATCCGAAATTTTAGACCAGTTTGTAAAAATAATAGATAACCTTCCGTATCATCATACATTCTACTAAAACAATGAAAGAATATGACACATGTCACTTTTATACATCATGTTTTTCCTCCTAAATTTTAATTAATTAAATATGGAAACTTTGAGTTTTAATTAAACTTTATTTCTTAATGAATAATAATAGTAAGAAGAAAGTCAAATTTAAAACCTTTAATTTTTAAAATACACTTTTTTAAGAAAAAAATATTTTGGGTAACTTTGATTTTAGTAAATTAAATGACTAAACTATTAATTATACCTTATTTATGATACAAAAATAATTAGAATATAGAATAGTTTTTAACTATAAATAACCTTATAATTAAAAACTCTTAAATTATGGAACGTCAAAAAATTTATCAACTTAATTATTCAGCTAACTTCATAACTTCATATTTACAAAATAATAACTAAAATCTTATTTAGAATAATTTTACAATGATAATCATGATAAAGAAAATTATATTAAAGTATATATTTTGAGCATGCCATTAATAAAGTGTTTATGTACGAGTATACCGTATATTCATTACATAAAAGGAAGTTTGATATCATGTTTGCACAATAATTTAGCCTATGTTTAGCAAACCTTAAATTTAATATATACTTAGATTAATTGATCTATTTAGGAAAGAAAAATTATCATTAGTCAAAATTATTTTTATTAGTAAATATTAATTTAATTAGTGAAATAAAATTATTTTACTTATAATCATTTTAGTTAGTAATATATAGTTATGATGAATATAATAATTAGTTTTGAAAAAGAAATAATTATATTCAATAAATATTTTTATATAACTTAATAAATTAAGATATTCGTGCAACACATATACCAGTATACATATGAAACAGAACAGAGAACGATGAAAATCAACAATAGAAAGTCCTCGTTTCTCGTTTCTCGTTTCTCGTATTTGTATTAGACTAATATAATAACAATAATAATCAAGTGCTTCGAATTAATGCTTAAAGGTGTGATTATTATCTTCAGTATTCAGTATCTCCAATCCATTACTGAATGCACCAGAAAACACTGACACCAAACAAAATCCAACAACACTCAGATTCCTTCATATGCATACTTGATACGACCGGAAAACCTAAATTCCAAAATCTCACAATTCTTTCCTGTAATTGTCCATTAAAGCTCATATTTTTCAACAGTTTTGATCATAACATTTAGAATCTACAATTGTGCTCATCAATTTACCAATTCAAAAACTACCCATTACCCATAGAAGAATCAACATCATGGGTATCAAAAGATTAAGAAGTGGACGTGAGAATACGATTGTGGATGTTTGGCAAAGAGAAGTTGGCCAACTTTCTTCAAGAAACTTCGCTCATCGACTGGTTGCTTCTGAGGTATTTTCTCAACCCATATTTCTTTTTATATTTTTTATCCCCCTCTTTTCAGAATTTCGTTGGTTTATTGATTTCCCCTTTACTAATGATCAACTGTAATCTTTTGAAATTAAGGCTTTGTTTGTTGGATAGATGAATGTTTTTATGTTTTGTTTTGTGGGTTGTCTTTATTTTGATTTTTTCATGATTGATTAAATGGGATTGTTATGATGGTCGGAAGTGGGGTGATTTCTGTTGATGTGCGAAGTGCAGTTTTATTTTAGTGTGCCTGTGACCGTGTGTGGGTATGTGAATTGTATGAATATGTCTGAACCAGAATATCTGTATCATACTGAAAAAATGCGGCAACGGTCACAGTGACGGTAATGGATACGGTAATGTGTCGTACCATAAAATATTGGCCTAAACCATGAAATATCTCTGAAATGGTCTAAAATGCTTTTGTTTTTTACACCTCTATGATGTGGGTAATATCAGTAAATTTTAAAACCTTTACGGTACCACCAAAACATTACCGTTAAATATTGGCCTAAATTATAAAATATCTCTTGAAACGGCCTAAAATGCTATTTTTTTTACATCTTTACGATGCGGGTAATACTGGTAAATTTGAAAACCTTTACAATACGACCGCAACATTACCGTCAAATATCGGCCTAAACCATGAAATATCTCTTGGAACGGTTTAAAATGCTTTTTTTTTTTCACCTTTGCGATGCGGGTAATACCTTTAAATTTGAAAACCTTTACTATGCAGCCGATACGATATGACACGGCTTGCACTATGATCTGTACTGAAGTTGATTACTTGTTCCAGGACCTTGTTCTCAAGCTTGATATTGCAAGGAAGCTGGAGAAGCATAGAGGCTGTGTGAATACAATAAGCTTCAATGCGTCTGGTGAGATTCTTGTATCTGGCTCTGATGACAGGAGAGTTATACTATGGGATTGGGAAGCTGGACGTGCCAAACTCTCATTTCATTCTGGTCATGCTGATAACATATTTCAGGCCAAGTTTATGCCTTACAATGATGACCGTAGTTTAGTAACTTGTGGAGCAGATGGCGAGGTACTTCCGTGGGATATACTTCCTTTGTCCCTTTGAGTTGAATCTGCTACTTAGAGTGACTTTTTTCGTCGTAAGATGTCACTTTCCGTAGCAAACTCTAAAGGAAGGGACAGAGGAGTATTACTTCTTTTTATATTTTGATGTTGGTACTTGATACTCTTCAAGTTCCCTAAAAATATGTTAATGCTTACAGGTAAGGCATGCGCACATATCAGAAGGTGGCCGTGTGGAGACTTTTCTGCTTGGTACTCATGACTGGCGAGCTCATAAGTTGGCAATTGAACCAGGAAGTCCTTACATCTTTTATAGCTCTGGTGAAGATGGATTGGTTCAACATGTAATTTTCTTTATCTCTTGTATTCTCCCTTTATTTTTTTCTCCCTGTAGGAGATAGTTTCAAGATCTAAATGCATTATTTCAGTAGTTGTATCAATGAATTTTATTTGAGTCTTGATTGGCATACATATTGTGGTCTATAATTGGTATACATATTGGTTCAAAAATATATGGTCAAATGATAAGTTATAAGACATTGAACAGTAAAGTTAAAAATATAAAGTGGTGGCAATACATTAAAAGACAAAGAAGACATTGAAATTTTAAAAGACATTGAAAAGTAAAAAATGGTTATTACTGCATCAAAAGTCATTGAAAAGTTAAAAGAGTCACATTAGTTAATTTTCTTTAATTAAAAAGAAAAAAACGAGAAACATGCTAGAGGAGAGACTCCAAGTATGAAAAAGAAATGGCAGAGTCTAGAGAAATGGCGTCCAACTGCTCCCTTCATCTTCATCCACACCATCCACGATCAACCATTGATACAATCCACACCAAAGCTAAGGTTTCCTGTCCTTTTATTTTTCTCTTTTGTCCTTTTTCTCTTCTTCTCCTTTTACTCTTTTCAAATCTAGTGACTTTCATGGGTTATACGGGTTGATTAAATGCCGATCCAGATAGCGTCTCCGAGCGATCCAGAGCGTGAATGACCCGCGATTGAGGTCAATCGAACTAAATTGTGGTTCGCATGCTGTGTCATCGATCCCGGGTACACTGCTTATAATCCTATCGTTCTTTCTGGATTCCTCTACTAAATCCTTAAATGTTCCTTCATCCATAATAACACCAATTCAATTTCAAGCACCACAATTTATATTCCTACCTTTCTCCTATTATCGTTTTGGTCCTATCTCTAATCCATTTCTTCTCTTGTACGCTTAAAATGGTAATGTTTTTTATTTTCATGATTTTCACCAGTTATAAAAACCTACCGGTCAAGCTATCAATGTTTTAAAATCCCATTCTTAACCTAAGACCATTGGTTTTCCTTAACCTCTTATGCTTAAAACCTATGTGCCATTTGACACCAAACTCAAGCCATATGGCACATTGTATTTAGACGACGTTATAGTATAAGTAACATGCCCTTGTTCATCTGACACCACACTCCGGCAATGTGGTGTGTTGCTTTTGGGTGATAACCCAACAAATTTTGCGTACTTTTCATTATCCAGGCCTAAGAAGCGCAACCCGTTGTTGAGTAGGGACACCCCCACAAGAAAGTTCATGATCATGGCATATGACTATGTTAGTATGCTTATTGAATTGGTTGTAACTAACCCACTACTCACCCTCCTCCTTTATTCATGCTTGAGACCGGTAATAAGCTATACTCACTCATATGCGGAGATGTTATTATTGAAGTATTATGTAAATAATTTTTGGCGGTTTCATCTTGACGGTTGATCTTCTTTTTTTCATCTTATTCTTGGCGATTGATTTTCCTCTTTTAAATTTCTTAATGATTTCCCTGTCTATAAATATTCTTATACTTGCATTTATTTCAATTTACGCTTTCTTTAAACCCTAACAACTTCCAAACATTCCCTGATTCAGTTCTTCTGCAAACTACCCTGTGAATCTTTGTTTCCTTCAACTTATTTTCACATTAACTTCAATCATGGTTTCTTCTAAGACTGCCCTTTGTGACTTGACTTTTGACTTCAACAATGAATTGACCAATGAACCAGTTTTTGAATTTCCCCTTTTTATGCAACAAGAAGCATTACCCCACGAACCCCCAACTGATTGGAGCATGAAAGCTAATAGCTGGCCGCACCTTCGATGGACCGACCCAGTTGTTCCTCCTTCCTTGGAGGGTCTTGAAGGTATCCACTTTACATCCCTTGATCTTAAGGGTTCATCTGATACGATGAAGAGATTGCTATCCACTGGGCTCACCTATGAAACTTTCAAACAAATAGTAGAGGGCAGAGCCCAGTTCGTTTTAGAAGATTACTTCCATATCCCTAAAGAAAAGGGATACTAGTGTCGGATTGGCGAAGAAGGGATGATGGCCCATGAGTACATCATCTCTGAAACCAATGCAGAGAATATTTTTATTCCATTATGTATATATCATTTTGCTTTCGGTTTACGCTTTCCCCTTCACCCATTCTTCTCTCAGATTCTTTGCCATTTTCATCTTTCCCTCAATCAACTTCTTCCTCAAGCCACTAGGAAGATTATGTCCTTTATTTGGACTTGTGAATATATGAAACTTCCCTTGACTCTTAACCTTTTTAAGAGTCTTTTTAAGTTGGATGAAAATAAAAATAAACCTTTTATTACATTTTCTTCAATAAACGGGGCCATGGTCGTCTACCTGGAACTTAACGACCTTAAGGAGTACAAAGATAAAATCATCTGGGTCAGAGTGCCCAAGACGCGTGGCCAACCCTTCAGATGCATGCCTCCAGTCTTCTGGAGTAAATTCAAAACTAGAGAAACTCTGGGACTGGACGAGATTCTCCACCTTTCTCGAAGAGAAAGGCATGCTTTTTTGTATTTTATCAAATCTAAAGATAAGAATCTGCCCTCTGGGTGGATTCTCCATGCTGCCATATTCCAGCAGGACTTATGTTTGTCCTTGGTGAAGATATCTTCTTGTCTGACCCCTGGTATGATATCAATCTCTTTTATTTGCCTGTTGATGATGATTTTTGATTGATTTGATTTTTTTTACACACGTTTTCTTTTGTTTATTCTCCCAGATCAGGCAGGCAATTTAATTCCCTGGAAGACTCTGGGTATTTCTCTTCATGGGAAATACTACAGACCTCTTCCTCATTCTCCATGGGCTGACAATACAGCTAACAAACATCTGTATAGGATGTGTGTTAGTTGTCCTCCTGTCCCCATTAAAAATTATAAGCAGCGAAGGATTGCTGCGTTCTATTATGACCCTCTGGGTCCAGCTGAGGCTCCCAGATGGAGGAGGAGTGATATATGCCCGGACAACACTGCTTACTACCTCAGAAGAGGGCAAGGTCCTCTTCCTCTTACCAAAAAAGAGTATAGGGATCCTGAGACCTGGGTTGATCCCTACCCAAAAGTCTTCCAGGTCTCAGAACCCTTTGTAGGTGGTGGTTCAAGAAAGGGCAAATCTGGGGGCCCTGCTGCTGCTGCTGACCAAGCTGACCCTTCAAATAAGGGTCTAGTAAAGAACAAAAGGAGCCTGAAGAAGAAGAAAGAGGTTTACGTTTCTTCTTTCCAATCTTGGAAAGATGATGATCTTCCTCTTCTGGTTACTCCTTGGGCTTATCTGCCTCTTGGGAGCTCATAAGTTATTGTGTTGGTCCTAGACCAAGACTTAGGTGGTTGTTTCTTTATTGAATGAAATTTCATTCATCACTATTTCTATTTCCCTGATATCTGACTCATCTTATCTTTTAACAGCAACTGCCAGTACTACTGTTCTGCTGAAGTTGCTTTAGTTGAGGATGTTCGTCTGGAGCCTATCCAGGAGGAGGTGGTTGAGGAATCTGAAACCACTCTTGAATCTCCATCTGGGGTTCAAGAAGTTGTTGAGGATGTGAACTCTCCATCTCCATTTGCTTCTCATGGGTACTCTAACATTTTCTCCTTCCCAGCTAATGATGCTGTGGATCAATTTCTTCAGGGAGTTAGTACAGGTATTGACTCTTACTTCCAATTCTCCTCAAGTTATTTATGTCCTTCTAATATATATATTTATGTATTTATTATTATTATTATTATTATTATTATTATTATTATTATTATTATTATTATTATTATTATTATTATTATTATTATTATTATTATTATTATTATTATTATTATTATTATTATTATTATTATTATTATTATTATTATTATTATTATTATTATTATTATTATTATTATTATTATTATTATTATTATTATTATTATTATTATTATTATTATTATTATTATTATTATTATTATTATTATTATTATTATTATTATTATTATTATTATTATTATTATTATTATTATTATTATTATTATTATTATTATTATTATTATTATTATTATTATTATTATTATTATTATTATTATTATTATTATTATTATTATTATTATTATTATTATTATTATTATTATTATTATTATTATTATTATTATTATTATTATTATTATTATTATTATTATTATTATTATTATTATTATTATTATTATTATTATTATTATTATTATTATTATTATTATTATTATTATTATTATTATTATTATTATTATTATTATTATTATTATTATTATTATTATTATTATTATTATTATTATTATTATTATTATTATTATTATTATTATTATTATTATTATTATTATTATTATTATTATTATTATTATTATTATTATTATTATTATTATTATTATTATTATTATTATTATTATTATTATTATTATTATTATTATTATTATTATTATTATTATTATTATTATTATTATTATTATTATTATTATTATTATTATTATTATTATTATTATTATTATTATTATTATTATTATTATTATTATTATTATTATTATTATTATTATTATTATTATTATTATTATTATTATTATTATTATTATTATTATTATTATTATTATTATTATTATTATTATTATTATTATTATTATTATTATTTATTTATTTTTTTATTTTTTTAGCCGTTGAACAGCCAGCCTCCCCTGCTGTATTTCCTACTCATGACGTCATACAGATGGTGGGTGATGAAGCAATTGAAACTGTTGCTGAACCTTCTGTCTCAGTGGCTGAGGTACCCAGGGTCCCAGCTGATGTTACTGTGGACTTGGTAAACCCTTCTACCACCTCTTCCCCCCAGGTTGAGGTTGCAGTTGAAGAAACACCTGTTCCAGAAATTAATGCTGGGACCCAATTTGTATATACCAATCTTCCAGTCATTGTTACTGAGGAGATTGTTGGTGAGAATCCCTCCCATGACTCACAACATGTCATGGAAGGTGAAGCTGAAACTGGGGAAGTCCTCCTGATTTCACCTATTAGAAATCTTGTAAGTGAAGACCCCAGTTCTACTGAAGTTGTTCCAGTTGAAGGTATTCCGTTCTCTTTTTCCCCTTCTTCTTACTTCTTTATATATATATATATATATATATATATATATATATATTCAGACTGAGAAGAAACACCTAAAGCCCCAGGAGAGAAAAAAGGCAACAGAATATTTTCAATCCCACTTTCAATCTCACCTGGCGGCTGATAGGGCAAGGACCAAGGAGGGTTCCATCTGGCTTGCAATGAATGCAGTTTTTACTGCTTATCCAGATCTGGAATGGTCTAAAATCGAACCCTTCTTGGCTACTGGAACTCTAATAACTTCATCCATTCCAACCCTAAGGGCCCAATACAAGGCATCATCATTTGGTCAGGGAACTGGTACTTCTGCTCCTTCTGCCACAACGACTCCTCCACCCAGCGAATCATAATTTTTTGTTTTTTCTCTTCTTTTCTTTCCTGTAACTTTCTAGAAGCTTCAAAAAATTTTATTGTACACTGAAGTCGTCCAGTTGATTGTAATTATTTTTAACCAGTGAATGTATATAATATTTTTGACTACCTTGATATCATATATATATATATATATATATATATATATATATATATATATATATATATATATATATATATATATTCCTTATAAGTTATTAATGTTTCTGACTATTTATCCTCTTGACTTGAGGAAGCATCTGACTAAATACTTCTTTTTTTTTGTTTTAAACTCATACATATGTTTCTTGAAATTTTATCAATTACATTCTCTTATCTGCCTCTTACTCCCCCTAATTTTTAAGTATTTTCATAAATGAAAAATACTAAAAAGATTTATGGTTGTTATGAATTACTTGCATTCTTCCTCATGTCTGATATCTTCTTCAGACACTTTCTGGGTTCCTTAGTTATGAAAAACCAGGCCTTTCCCATAAACTCAGTTGGGCTCCTTAACTATAAAAGTCAGGGCTTTCCCACTGGCTTTTTTTTCCTCATTGTATTATCCATTTGTTTTTACATAAAATGTTATATAATTATTCAAAAATAATGACTAAATTGAATCTTTTTATTTTACTTATAAATGAATGATTGCAAACATGTTTTTCTCCTATACATAATACTTTTTCAACATTCTAATGTTCCACTTATGTTTTAGTGGTTCTCCATCAGATGTCTTTAATTTGTATGTTCCATTTACACAATCCTCTGAAATTATATAAGGACCTTCCCACTTTTCTGATAATTTTCCGTGCTCATGCTTCTGGGTGGCCTTTGCATTTCTTAAGACCAAATCGCCTACTTGAAACGTTTTGTATTTGACTTTTCTATTATACAATCTGGCAATCCTATTCTGATATGCTGCCATTTTCAATGCTGCATTTTCTCTGACTTCATCAACTAACTCCAAATCTAGGAGCTTGGATTGCTCGTTTTCTTCTTGATTTAAATGTTTGACTCTTATAGTTTGTATTCTAATTTCAATTGGCAGGAGTGCTTCTGACCCATAAACTAGTCTGAACGGAGTTTGGCCAGTTGCTTCTTTCACTGTTGTCCTAAATAAGCATAGAACATCATAAATGTCATCAACCCATCTGGCTTTTGCATCTTCCAGATATTTTCTTAAAGTTGCACAGTCAAATTGGGTTCCATTATCAACAGTTAGGACCCTTGGTAGTCCAAACATGATGATAATGTTTTGCCAGATGAATTTTTCTACCTTTCTGGAAGTGATTGCTGCAAGTGATTCAACTTCTATCCATTTTGTAAAATAATTAATTGCGACAATCAAAAACCTTTTGCCGCATGCTGCCTGTTTGAATGGTCCCAGAAGATCCAGCCCCCTACTGAGCAAATGGAACTGGATTGTGAATGCATTTCAATTCAGATGCTGGTTGAATGATGTTTGGTGCAAATTTCTGGCACTTCTCACATCTTTGGACCATGATTCTGGCATCTTTAGTTGCTGTTGGCCAATAGTATCCGATTCTGAAAGCTTTATGTGCCAGTGCTCTAGCTCCTAGATGGTGGCCGCAGCATCCTTCATGCACCTCTCTTAGAATATAATCTGCCTCAGATGGTGTTACACATTTTAGTAATGGTCCATTTTTGGCTTTTTGTATAACTCTCCGTCTACCATGCAAAACTGGAGTGCCTTTAACTTTATCTTTCTGGCAAGGATTGGATCCACAGGGAGATCTCCTGTTACTTTATATTGGATGATATCCCCCATCCAATCTAGGATATCTTTACTGCTGACATTAAAAACAGACGTTGAATCCTCATGAATTGCACTGAGAGATTTTACCTCAACTAGGACTGATCTTTTTAAATTTTGCATGCTGGAACTCCCTAATTTAGACAGTGCATCAGCCTGCTCATTCTGGGATTTGGGTAGTCTTTCAACATGGACTACATCGAATTCAGAAATCAGCTCTTGTGTTTTCTTTAAGTATTTTTGCATGTTTTCATCCCTGGCTTCAAATTCTCCTAGAATCTGATTCACAACTAATTGTGAGTCAGTTTTTAAGCTAATCCTTCTGGCTTCCAAAGCTCTGCACAATTGCAACCCAGCAATGACTGCTTCATATTCTGCTTCATTATTAGTTGCTTTGAATTGAAATTTCAGAGCTACTCTATGACTTTCCCCTCAGGTGTTATTAATACTAACCCAGCCCCTGCACCAATGAGTCTGGATAACCCATCAGTTAACAGTTGCCAGATTGGCTCTTTACTTTGCTCCTGAGTTGTACATTCCGCAAAAATATCTGCCAGTGCTTGACCTTTGATCGCCTTTCTGGGTTGGTACTTGATTCCCATTCCATTTAATTCTACGGCCCATTTTGCCAATCCGCCATATCTTTCAATTTTGTCTAAACTCTTTTCTAGAGGTAAATCTGTTAAGACCACTAGTTGATGAGCATCAAAGTAAGGTCTTAACTTTCTGGCCGCAACAATCACAGCATATGCTGCTTTCTCTATCATTCTATATCTGGTTTCAGCATCCAGCAATAATTTACTTACAAAATAAATCGGGAGTTGAATCTTATTCTCTTCCCTAACTAATGCTGCATTCACTGTATGTTGTGTAGCTAATATATACAAGTATAATGTTTCACCTGTTACGGGTCTTGCCAGTGTTGGCAGACTGTGTAGATGCTCTTTCAATTCCTTAAAAGCTTGACTCTGCTCTTCACCCCATTCAAAAATTTTATTTCCCCTCAAAACTTTGAAGAACGGCATAATTCTCTCAGCTGACTTGGAGATGAATCTAGAAAGAGCTACCATTCTCTCAGTCAGCTTCATTACTTCGTGCCCGCTCTTTGGTTCTTCCAGATCAATCACTGCTTAAACCTTTTCTGGATTTGTGTCAATTCTTCTTTGGCTAACTAAGTAGCCTGAAAATTTCCCGGACTTAATCCCGAAAACACACTTTCTCGGATTAAGTTTCATTCTATATTTTCTCATATTGTCAAATGTTTCCTGTAAATCTATAACCATATCTTCTTCTGTTTTGCTTTCACAATTGAATCATCTACATACACCTCTAAAATTCTACATCTCTGATCTTTAAAGATTTTATCCATCAACCTCTGATAGGTTGCCCCCGCATTCATCAAGCCAAAAGGCATCATGGTATAATTAAATACCCCTGCTGAGCATATAAATGCTGTTTTTTCTTTGTCAGTAAGGTCCATAAAGATCTGATGATAGCCAGAAAATGCATCCATATATGATAACAACGCATACCCAGCAGTTGAATCAACTAACTGGTCTATCCTAGGCAAGGAGTAACAATCCTTAGGGAAAAAATTATTTAAACTAGTAAATCTATACACATTCTCCATTTCTCGGGTTGTGGCTTTTTAACTAAAACAACATTTGCCAGGCACTCTGGGTAGAGACATTCTTCTATGAACCCAGCATCCAGCAGCTTTTGAACTTCTTTTTCGATTATCTTGTCTTTTTCAGGACCAAAGTTTCTTTTCTTCTGCTTAACTGGCTTGACTCCTTCATGGATGTTGAGTTTGTGGGTGATTATTCCCGGGTCAATGCCTGGCATATCAGCTGCTGAATAGGCAAAGAGATCAGCATTGTGCCTCAAAACCTGGATCAAGTGGAGACGGATCTGAGGATCCAGATTTCCCCTAATTCTTACGGTCTTATCAGTTCCTTCTATCAAGGCAACTTCTTCTATCTCTTGATCGTCGTTCTCCATCTGTGGGTTACTCTTTTTTCTATTTTCATCCTCAGAAGGTTTGGGATCTATTTCAACAGATTTTTGAGTCCCAGACTTAGATGAGGATGCAACAATTTCATTTTTTTGCATGGCCTTTTCTCTTTTTCAATTTTTCTAGTACCAATTCTGTTTCTGACACCTTTTCTTTTCCTTTTTGTTTTTGCGGTTCAGCATTTGCCCTACTCATGAAACTGCAAGACCTCGCCATTTTCTGATTTCCTCTGGCTCTTCCCACTCTTCCATCTCTCCCCACAAAAAGTAAGGTTTGATGATGAGTGGAAGGAATGCCAGTTATTGCAACAGTAAACTTCCTTCCCAGAATACAATTGTATCTGGTTGGAGCATCAATGACATAAAACTCTTAGGGAACTGTGATAATAACTTCCTGTTTATCCGTAATTGTTACAGGTAGAATAATTTTCCCTTTTACCTGTACCGATTCTCCTGAAAACCCAACTATAGGAGTAGAAGATCTCTTCAAAATTTTGTCTTCAAGGTCCATCTGGTCCCAGCAAGACTTGTAAATAACGTTCACTTCTGCAACACTGTCTAGCAAAACCCGATACACAGATTGATCAGCTATATCTACAACCATCACCAGGGGACCCGAGTGGGGATATGATACCCCCCTACAATCTTCCATGGTGAATGTCGTATCTGGCATAGGTGGTGGTTCTTTCTGCTCAGTCACCTTCATTAATTCTAATCTGGGAGCTGTTGCTACTCTCAGATGTGCTTTAGAATCTGATAACCTAAATTTATGAAATATAACAAAAATCTCTTTTTTCTTTTTCTGTACAGGCTCTTCTTCATTTCTGGCTTGCTTTTCTTCTTTGGATCCATTTCCTGAATGTCTTTTGCCAGGATTTTTCTCTTGCTTGTATTGCTGGAAATAACCCCTTTGTATTAAATCTTCTATATTGTCATTAAAGACTTACAATGTTCTGTCCAATGACCTGGACATTCATGGAATTTGCAGAACGCATCTGGATTCTTTCCAGCAATCTTCCTTTGGATGGGGCGTTGCCACTTCGTATCCTCTTTATGTACATTGAAAATTTTTGCTCTGGACTCCTTCAGTGGTGTATAGTTAGCATAATTGTTGAGCCCTAGCACATCCAAATCTTCAGTTCTTACCAACTTTTTCCCTTTGTCATGCCTTTCTGCCAACTTTTTGGCTTTCTTAGTATTCCTTCCCTTCTGCTCCATGCTCCCAGTGATAGCTTTAAAATCTTCCACGTCAACATAGGATTGTGCATATTCCCTAACCTCTTTCATAGTCTTCAGGTAGGACCATTGATTACTGAATTTTAATGCTTCACTCTCAGGCCTATCAGAGTTTAGCCCTGCCTGAAAGCGAAAGTTAAAATATTCTCTTTTGGATTTAATAGCTGAAGGCTTTCTTTGTCAAGCCTGGAGACATAATTTCTCAAGGATTCATCCTTCCCCTGCCTGATGCTCGTCATTTCGATGGATTGCTTTGTTCTGGCAGTTCTTGATGAAAAGTAACTTCTGAATTTCTCTGCCAGCTCATCAAAACTTGAAATTGATCCATCTGGGAGACCTTGCGCCCATTTCTGTGCAGTTCTAGAGTTAGGATGAAGTTCTTGCACCAGCTTGGGTCAGTATGGCTGTCCATGTCCATTTCATTGTTAAATGCTGCCAGATGAGCATTTGGACAGGTCTTCCCTTTATAGGTCAAATGAGCTGGGAATTTTACTCTTTTCGCGGGAGTTGCAGCAATCTCTGGCACGAATGGTGTCTTCCCAAAAAATCTAATTTTTTGACTTTCTGGGAATTTTAGGGGTAATCTCGAAATGTATGGAGACTTGCCTTCAAGGGAATGAATCTCTGGCTGCATACTTTTCGCAACCTGTAATGATTCTCCTTCTCCTTCTTGAATCTTCAGGGATAGCTGTGAAGTACCAACCCTCTTCCAGATTCCCGAGCGGCTAGGACTTCTTCCCACTCTGCTCATTGCAGAAACTATTTTTTTTTTCTCTGATTCCCTTGTTGTTGCCTAGGAATCAGTTTGTGGGTAGACTGTTTCAGTCCATCCTTTTTGTATATGAGTCCCTTGCTGGGACGAAGTTCCAGGATTCGATGGAGTCCTATACAAGGCATACTTTTTCCCTGGTTTTGACTCAACATCCTCTTTAACACGAACACTTTTGTTTGTCTGAGAGCCCAGTTGGACTGACTCTCTTATTTTCTGTCTTTGACTAGAAAGAGGGATATATGACTCATCCTCCTCTTCCCGTCTTCTTTCTGAGCAAATCTGCTCTCCCTGAGATGGAGTAGCATCCTTACTTCCGGATCTGATGGCATTAGCCAGCGCTGTTGCCAGCTGAACTAACGCATCCCCAGTAAGATTAAATTGTGGTTGAATTCCTCCAACATGTGGTGTTATTGGTGTTTCCTCCTGCATTTGAGAATTTGACACATTTTGCTCTCTTTGAGAGCTCTGTGACTATCTCAGATTTCGCCTTTCATCAACTATTCTTTGTGCTATGTTTCCAGTTCTAGTAGATCTCCTCCTATGAGACCTACTTCTTCTGGATTGATTCGTATTCTGGCTCTGATTTTGCACATTGCTCGGCATCTTCTTTTATTGAAAATTTTTAAGGTGAACTTTTGGCAAAGAAAGAAAAACAGGCCCTCCTTCTAGCGCCAAATTGTTCTTGTATTAGTTTTGCAGAACAATTAATTAGAAATATTTAAGCTCTTGATCAGTGATTAGTCAGAAACTTAAAAGCTGGTGGAGACTTGTCTTTGCTATCTTGCCAAGTTGTTCAACAAGACTGTCTGAGAATTTGATTATTCCTACAAAAAGGCAACAAGGGGTTAGCAGGGCCTGGAATGTTTCTCCGGGGACCCACTCTGACGCCCAAGTCAGTATCAGAATAAAACAAGTTTGCCTAATAGGTCCTTCCAGGAGCACTATGGCTGCCAGGTGGATTACTACTTAGGACTTATTTAGACGTGAGGTCTTTTGTATTTGATTCTAAATGTTTGTTGTACTAAGTAGCAATCAAGGTAATTATTCTCTCTTTAGATTTAACACAATAGTATTAATATTCTTTTGAAAATCAGTGTGGGTCTTTGGAATTCAACTGTAATAACTCCTCATCAATAAATTACTTTGAGCTCTTTATTTTTCTCCTTTAATAGTAGAAATTAGTTACCTTATTTATGTGCTCCTTCTTCTGTATTTATAGCTCATCATTGTGCCTATAAAACATTCTTTTGATGCTTTACTAATCCCCAGAATTCTCTGCATGTCACTGTGCTCATTTTGGACGTGTTAATCCTCTTCTTATTCTATTGAATTTTCCTTTATTTTCTATTGCATTCTTAGCTTCTCCTTTGAACATGTGTCTCACTATCTCATTATGACCCTTTATAGTTGACAAGTGTCTCTTTACCGCACGTGAGCTTCCCATGCATTAATATTACTACATACATACAATGTCCTTTTTGACCTTCCCAGATGAATGTTGCCAGATGACTATCTACTCTAAATAATTCTTCCCAGATTAGTATTAATTTAACCTTTTTAGATGATCTTTTATCATAAATACTCATGCTTAATCTTTTACACACACATTATTGAAAGTATGGATTGTGGGTTTGTTTATATCTTTATAAGACCTATACGTGTGGCTCTGTACAAGACCCACAAATATACAAAATAGCCCTGTATCTCAATTTTCAAAGCCGCATCCATCCTATTTTAATCTAAGTCAGTAGAATCATCAACCTTTCTTCTCTTTTTTTTTTCTTTTTTTTTTTGGAAGCAGTCCAAGTGTAGTTAAAATCAGTGAGGATACAAGGAGTTGATTGACCAATTATATTCATTATTTCTAAAGGGCTAGTGTTGCCTCATTTTGTTCATTTATTTGTATACCAACTATTTTGATTGGTTTTTCTTGAATTGGCCAGGCAGTCTTCTAGACTAACTTCCCTGATATTGCTTGTATAGCATGTTGAATTTCTTTGTATCTTAACTACCCTAATGAATACTGATATTTTTATGTTGATACAGTTTGATTTGAGAACTAAAGCTGCCACAGAACTTTTTAAATGTCGTTCAACTCTTGATTCGACGAGTGATAGGTCAATTGTGCAGTTAAACGCTATTGTAATTGATCCCAGAAGTCCTAATCTGCTTGCGGTTGGAGGATCTGATGAGTATGCTCGGATTTATGATATTCGGAGATATAAGGGACACGGTTCAACTGATTTAGATCAACCTGTTAACTACTACTGCCCGGAACATTTGGTTAATGATGGGAGTGTAGGGATAACTGGTCTGGCCTTTTCTGACCAAAGTGAGCTTCTTGTATCCTACAATGCAGACCATATATACCTTTTCGCAAAAGATATGGGATTGGGACCAAATCCTGTTCCATCATCTTCTTTATCAACTCACAGTGATGCCGATGAACCTGAACGAGATGTCTCCATAGGGGCAGCTAGATCTGTTCCCCAAGTGTACAAGGGTCACTGTAATTATGTTACAATCAAGGGTGTAAGTTTCTTTGGGCCTAAGAGCGAATATGTAATGAGCGGATCTGATTGTGGTCGGATATTTATATGGAGAAAGAAAGGTGGAGAGCTCATCCGTGTAATGGAAGCTGATAGGGACGTGGTCAATTGCATCGAGTCACATCCTCATGCTGCAGTTCTCGCCAGTAGTGGAATTGACACTGATATCAAGATATGGACTCCTAAGGCAGAAGAGAGAGCTACTTTGCCTACCAACATTACTAAGGTATTCCCTTGGATTTTTATATATGGTATCAAAATTCATTTATTTGCATTAGTTTTCCGTTCGAGGGATTTGGAAATGGAATTCTTACCCTGAATGTTTATATCAAATAACTTTGTATGCAATCGAAGACAGGGATTTAGAAATACATATCTGTTTCTGGTTTTTAGTTATATCTTTCTCGTCGTTTTTGCTCATCATTTGGCTGGTAATTGACCAAATGACATCAGGTTGTATTTTGAGGATGGATGTTACTATCTGGTTTTTTTCCTCTCACACTCCCTTGCTGTAATTGATGTTTTTCATGGCATGTTTCTAAATTATAATCACTATTTTTCTTTACAGTCAATTCCCTACCCTTTTTCTAACTTATCCTATTGTTGTTTCAAAATTAAAAATATAGTAGTAGTTGGAGGTGTAGTATCCGTATTTTAGATCTTTTTTAGTTTTTGTCTAGTTTCCTTGCCTTCCATAGTTTTACTCGGTTATTTATTTACCTTTTGGGCCTCTTATTTACTTTTGCCATCATAACTTAGTTACAATTAACGTGTGTTGTAAGTTGCATGTATCTTTTCAGGCGTGTTGTGTGTCATTTACACCTATCTTTGCTAGAACTTTTTTTTTGGGGTTAAATTGAGTATGCACATTTTTCCTTGTCTTCTCCTTGGAGGGGGCACGAGTATGATCTGTCCGGTACCCTCCTTTCCCTGGACCTTGACTTGTGCGGATATTAGGTTGATAACTCTGACTCCTGACTCTGCTTCTACTTCTCAATGTGTAGTATTAGCTTGAACTAGATGTCTTTTGGAATTCCGGTGACTTGTAAAGCATGCGTACTTCCTGCATTTCACTTGGAATAAATTCTAATACTGTATAATTTTTTTTTGAATTTTTTTGCACCTTAAATTTGTCGTGAAGTGGTCTGCATTTTTACAATCTGATGGCAATAGACTTTTTGTCGTTGCAACGTTAGGTTGTGTAATAATTGACCCCAAATACTTTGTCTCAGTGAGGGCCTTATTTTTCTAATAAAAGAGAGAAGCAGAGAGCCTCTTTGGAGGTACTGGCATTCGGCCAAGTTCCAGGTCTCTTAACTTTAATGGAAATATAGTTTTGTTATGTTCGACGAGCGTGGCATGTACTCTAATGGTCTATTTGGTTAGTGGTACTAAATGGTGGTAATGTGAATGATTTATAGTGTAAAATTTCATCAAAAGTTCTATATTATTCCCATGGTAATGAAACTATTCACAAAAAAGTGTTTTATTTACAAATTTTCATTACCACCTAATACCAACAAAGAGATTTTTCAACCAAAATATACTAGTTTTTCATTCCCATTACCACCGTTTATTACTATCTACCAGACGGGCCATAACAGTCTGGTTTGCGTATCCGTTGCTTTTTGAAAAGGTTGCCAATTTGTGATAAGTGATCGATTTTTTTCTTTTGGTTTGATGACTTTAAAGCAATGAGGATAAAACTCATATGGAGTACTAATTACAATAATTTATGATCTATTTCCAGTCGAGGCCAAGGCACGGGCGATGGATGCATGATACAGGTTCACCTCGGGAGCTACTTATGGAGTTATTTACACGGGAAAGCCATATATCAAGCCGGGAGCACAACAGGGATGATACAGGTTCCAGAGAGGACCTATTACAACTTCTAATGTCACTGGGTAGAGACACTGATAATTCTTCCCATGACGGAGGAGATGATGATGAGAGTGACCCTGAGGATTTTCAAAGCTGATTGTTACTTGAGGATATGAATTGTCCGTTACGTTCTTGGGAGATAATTTGTGCTTTAACTTGTACATAAATAATAGTCGATTATCTCTGGTGGGTTGTGTCCGTTGTTCGTGATGGGGTCAAAGATATGCTCTATAGTGTTTAATTTCAGATTAAATTGGGTTATATTTTCTTTAAATTATACTTTTTTTTTGTTTAAGTAAAGTTATGCACAAAGTTTTCTATTTAGGATCAACAATTGAAAATTAGCTCGTTATTACCAACAAAGATAAGGTTGTATGTATTCGACCTTTCAAACCTGATTTAAATCGGAGTCATAATGTCATTGTATTGATAATGAAATGCCATTACTTAATCTATTACAAAATGCAATTGTCAAAAGCAATCTTCTGTTGGATATTGTAATGTTTGCTCAATGTTGATTAGCCAATACATTTTGATAAACACAGGTGACCTAAACCAGGGTGTTAATTTCATAAATTTCCCTTTCCCTGATTCTATTCATGGGATTCAGTATGTTGATTAGCCAATACTATCTATTTATCATTGTTGTCGAATGTAAAAGCCTATATTTATGGTCATTGATTAGCATGTACAAAGCGGTCCACCGCATATGGTCATCAATTTTGCACAAAACTACCATACTCTCACTATGGCATGATATTTATCTCATAATGTTAACTATGAACTAATCCAAATACATGAACTAATCCAAACTTGTCCTTCTATTACTATTTTCTTATAAATAATGACACATCAGAATCATAGTTTAATGTATATTTTTTGGGACAGTTAATTATAATTTACCTCTAAAAAGACACCTCGACACCAGCGACAATCAACTTTTTGATAAATCTAATAATTCCTACCTCAATTTCAAAAGATTGCAACTACATTTAATCCACCAAAAATAGCATAAACATTTAAAATTTGGTAAATTAAATTTTCACATTTGTCTCAAAACTTGAGCAATAGCCCATTTTAACTACCAATTGTTTCAATTTAAACTCATAAATGCAAAAATGCAATTCACAATTTAATACAAGACCAAGTGAAAACGATGCTATAATAGAGTTCAAACAATATGTTTTAAACTCCAATATCACCAAGATCGAGGGTATAAAGTCTTGTAATGAATAAATTACACTTTCAATGAAAACAATATTTGTAAGAGACAAATGCAATAAAAATGACACATGATTTATGAGGTTCACCCAATTTTGGCTACATTCTCGGAGGTGTGTAATATCTCACTTATTTATCACAATGTAGTTTAAAGAACTCTCAAATTGGAGAATTGCAATGGAGAAGAGATATAGGCTATGTGTTTTAGGCTTGGATATTTTGGATAAGCATATGAGCTCCCTATTTACAGGGCTAATTACATTTAATGAGATTCAACACTTAAATCTAAGATTTAAATATATAATAACCAACCTCAAGAAGTTCAAGAGACAAAAAACAACATTCAAAGTGAACCAAGTCAACCTGCTTGTTCGAGCCACACAAGTGCTCGTTCGAGCAGGCTCTTTAAGCAACATTCTATTTACATTCTTCAAGGTGCTCATCCTAGCTATGTATCTGCTTTTTCAAGCACACCCACTGTAACACCATTGAATTTCTTACCCCTAATACGGAACCAAGACTGCAAAGGACGGGAGAAAATTCGGGTGTTACATTAAAATAAAATAAATAAAATAATAATAAACTTTAAAAATGTGAGTTGAAATTTCGGCAGGAATTCAACTAAAATCGAGGGTGTGATGGAATATAAAACACAATAAAATAACTAAACTCATCCAAGGCATCATCGCTTTTAAAATCTCGTACCACGACGGTATGATTCATCGTCGGCTCCTCAAATACTCATGGCAAGCATGGATTGTGGTTCCAGTGTCGACGCTTGAGTTCTAAAACAAAATAATAAAATACTTTAAACAATACAAAGCCATAACCTACGCAGCAAAAAATTTAAATAATACAAAGGAGGACACAAGGCCTCATATGATATACAGACAAAGTTTGCAAAAGACATAAGAACTACAAAATCAAAAGACGTTTGCATAACACGAGTTATGCTTTGCACTACACACTCCCCCAAAGCAATGCAAAAGATGCTCCAGATACCTGGTACGCCAGTCTATGATCTTCCTGCTGCTCAACATTAGACCAAAGGCTAATGTATCATAGCAGAACAATCATAGAAAGTTGTAAAATAATCAAACATAAACACAAACACGTACACGTTAGTAACTAACACCAAATATAATAAGGCCAACATACTAGATATCATTATGTTATACCACGATATAAATATGATTTCATAACACACAAGCACAACTAGTGACCATTTATCATCCATTTATACTTGTTAATCTCATTTTTTCCTTTCCAACCCGAACAATGCGTTCCTAGGTGGAATGTAAGTCTTAACACTCCTCTTTTAGAAAACATAAACTCTGATACACGCGTAGTGTTAACTCATTTAACGGCACCAACAGGCTACTAAACGCTTGACCTTAAAAAGCTTGTTTACCTTAAAGTAAATATAATCATAATATATCCTTGGGATTCTTAACTCCCATAAGGTATCTTAACATAGGCGTAATCTTTTTATGAAGGAAAACCCTTGGAGTTCGCAAGACCCACAGGGCACTTCTCATTATAAATCTTGTACCAATGAATAAACTCTCTATCAATGAGAACCTTGCGGTTTGTCAGATCCACCAATAACTCAAACATACTCTTGCAATCAATGAGAAACATGGGGTTTGCAAGACCCACCGGTAACTCAAATATACTCTTGCTATCAATAAGAACCATGGGGTTTGCAAGACCCACTGGTAACTCAAATATACACTTGGTATCAATGAGAACCATGGGGTTTACAAGACCCACCGGTAACTTAAATGTACTCTTTCTATCAATGAGAACCATGGGGTTTTCAAGACCTACTAGTAACTCAAATATACTCTTTCTATCAATGAGAACCATGGGGTTTGCAAGACCCACTGGTAACTCAAATATGCTTTTTCTTTCAATGAGAACCATGGGGTTTGCAAGACCCATCGGTAACTCAAATATACTTTTGCTTTCAATGAGAACCATGGGGTATGCAAGACCCACCGGTTACTTAAACATACTTTTACTTTTAATGAGAACCATAGGGTTTGCAAGATCCACCTATAACTCAAACATAAACTCAAACTCATATATAAGGGAATTATTCCGACTCCAAGTAAACATAATGAAATTCTATCAATAAGGGAACTGTGCTCAATATCTAATAATAACTTAGTTCTCCACGTCTATACCATTCTAAGTTCAAGAGATACACCGTACCATCAATAGCTATTCATGTATAAGGCTTACTCTAGTACTTCATATTTATAATACAATGCATAAAGTCGCAAATATTGATAATACTTTGAAACATAAGCATATAAGAGTTTGTTTCCACGTGTGCGTACTTGTAATTGCAACTACAAGACAAAAAGTTATCACAACCATCAAATATGAGGTTCTTAAGCTTCTCTTATGAACTGAGCACCTATGCACGTTCAAAGTATGACTAATATGTCTACTTAACCTCATATAAGAGTCACTTACTCTAAAAGAAAGTACTCTACTACCATTAGAGCGTGTTCTAGTTCATGCTATCAAGCTAATTAGCCAAATGCAACAGTTTCAATTCTAGGTTTGCTTACTACTACACCAATTATTCTAATCTAATCACAACATACACTTTTCACACTATATTTACGACAAAGTATGTTCTAAGGAACAAAACTTAACTATATATATTGCATTGCCATATTACTATGAATTAGTAGACATAAGATTAAATAGAATAATGTATTACATACAATAGAGACAATACCCAAGGTAGTAAGAGTAATGACATGAAATTCATTTCACCACATTATTCAAGGTTCATAGAGACTACATGAAATTACTTGTATCGCTCACAGCATCAAGAATCTCTTTTTTTTGTACCAAGACTATACAACTTACAACAACGATTAGTTTAGGTAATAATGACAATTAATTTAATTCTAAAGTGCAATGAAAATAATGTCGACTCATAACAAGAACCGCAAAAGCCCATTATCAACTCTTAGTAATCAAATAAAATTAATTAACAATCACTATTAACTAACACCTCTTAATGGTATTAAGAATATAAACCACCATTAACAAAAATAATAATGACAATTAACAATCAGTTTTTATGACCAAGAATCCTAACCATTACTAATAACTAATATTATCACCATTCATCAATAATGTCATATACATAAAGCTTGTACAAGATTTTTCAATTAATAAAACACCATCCAAACCCCAAAAGTAGTACATACTACTTTTAAATTCATCCTAATATAAACCCTAACTTAATCATGTTCAAATCACACTTTTTAACACTTACCCACTATAAATTCTATTAAGATAACTTAATTTAAGCTAAGATTCATGAATTTACCCCAAACTTTATGATTAAAGCAATAAATTAATAAGAAAGAGAAGCTCACAAAAATGGGGAAAGAAAAGAGGAGGTGGAGGCATGTGTGGTTGGCCGGAGGTGGTTGCTGCTGGTAGTTGATTCACGGTGTTTAAGAAGAGAGGTGAAGAAGAGAGAGGGGAAATGGAGTATGAGGAAGATCAATGATTTTAGGTTCTTTTCTTTCTTTCTATTCGGTTCTATTCTATTTTTCCTAATTCAAAGTTCTAACCCATTTCCATAATTATATATTTACTTACAAGCTCAAATTAAGACAACTTTTAATATGCTAGCAAAATTTTGAATTACAAGTATAAGTTTAAATTAAACATCTTTATTTGAGTAATTATAAATATACTCTTAATATAAATATTTAGGCATTCATATACAATTATAAATAATCGATAAGCTAATTCAAAATAATTATTAAAATAAAAAAATCTCTAAAACATATTATTACAAATAAATAATGACGTAATTAAATGGCGGGATGTTACACCCACAGCAGCAACTACTGACCTCTGAACACATAGCTCGTTCAAGGCCCTGTGTTTTTCTTGGATACCTCATTCAAGGCACTTTGATAGAAGCATAAAACTCTTGACATTCCTCATTAAACATCGTTTATCATGCTCCATAATTCTTGTGTTTAAGTCACTTTTAAATGCTCCATAACTTCATGCATCTAACACACTTTAAACATCATCATCAACACACACTTAATCACCCCATTTATAGGATTCCTTCTCTACGCACACTTATAACTAATATAATTTATTTGGTGCACTCAAGTCACCATTATTACTACCACTAAGAGATGGTTAAACAAGCGTAGTAAAAAATAAAGAGTAAAACATTTAGAAACGATATGTATTGCAATCGATATCTCAAGCCATACATCTCACAATTGAGATCTCACAAATGTTTACCTTCATTAATGGATTCAATAATACAATAATAAATAAACTCTCATACTTGAGAACAACCTCTTAAACCATACATCTCACAATTGAGATCTCATAATACTAATACATAGAAGAATACTTTCAACTATCTTACAATGTAGGAGCCTTCTCACTATATGTGTTGACTCAATTAGGAACGGGAATAATAAATAAATGCAACAAATTAATTTAAATACATTAACAAAAAAACAAAAATCAAAATTTATTAGTTAACGTAGGCTGACTTTGGTTTGGGAACAGTGCGCTGTTTCCAGAATCCAGTTTTGCTAGAACATCCAACTTAGGAACAGTAGACCTGCTGTCTCCATTTTACATCCCAAGTGATAAATTCTTCTAACATCTCTTGAATCCTTTTGACATGTATATTCCCACGAACAAAGCCATAGGTACTATCAACGATCATAACTATAATCGGATATCGACCTGCACACAATCTCTAAACACATATTTGCTTAAGTGTAGTCATCATCAAAACTCAAGAGGTCCAACAAATTTCCCCTTTTGATGATGACAAACTTTTAAACAAACTTAAACACAATAGAGTAAACCAATGTTGAAGAGCATGTTAGAGATCAAAACAACTCTTCTTAACTTAGTAAATATAATTCACCAAGCATATCTTGAATCAAATTACTCTAAAAATAAACATAACAAAAACTCATACAACTTCAGCATAAAACTTTAAACAATGATGTAAAATGATCAGAGCTTAAAAGAAACTTAAAAACAGAACAGATACATCCAAAACAAGCATCATGTATAATCAAATCATAATCAGAGCTTCAATGTATAAACAATAAAATCAGAGCTCAGCAATGAATCAATGAATCATAACCTTAATCCTTATGCCCAACATAATAGATTTAATCAGAGCTAAACATATTCAAGCATTATTTAAGTTTGTGTCAAATATTCCCCCTTTTGACATCATTCAAAAAGAATTGGAGCAATCAAACCACAGCACTACGCATATAGACATAGTCAAAGAGAGAATAAGGATGCACAAAGTAAAAAGCAGTAACAATGAATGCAAACAAGATCAGCTATGATCAATCGTCACAGATAGTTAGTAGCATAAAGGAAAATGTAGGTCATAGTATGAATTAATACAAACAGTACCCCAGCTGGTACAAATCAAAAGCAAGAAAAGATTGTTTGATAATAGTGATGGTTGCAACAAAAAAAATATGATGATTATCAGGGGAAATTAAGATGCAGGAGCTTCTTCATCTATATATTCTGTTTCCACCTCTACTGTGTCGAGCTTGGCCCCCAAACGTGCTTCCATTTGGTCCATTTGAGCAGAGAGTGAGGCTATGGAGACACGAATTTCATCCTTAAAAACAAGAAAGCTTGTCTGCAATTCTGTGAGTTTTAGGAGAATGGAGGATAGAGGGGCTATAGGAACTGTAGTGTCACCTAAATCTTGATTTGGTGATGGGTGTACTGGTGGTGGTGATGATGGTATATGTGACTTTGGTGGTGAAGATGGTTGTATTGGTGACTGTGTGGCAGGTTTAGGTGAGGAAGGATGGCTTGGTTCAGCTGTTGTGTATGAGGCTGAGTCATCATCAATAATAACAACAGGTTTCTTTCCTTTGGAAGCTAGCCTACGACTCTTCCTAATGTTTGAACCAGGCAAAGAACTCTCCTCATCTTTTTCTTCTTCTTCCTCCACAGTATCCTTCACAGGTTCCTTCTCAACTTCCCCCTTACAAGAATTTTCCTTCTGTTCCTCCTCAGAATGCTCCTCTGCCTTCTCAGTGGCAGAGGGAACAGGCTCTTGTTCCTCCTTATTTACTTCCTCCTCCTTAACATTTTCTTCATTTTCTTCTTCATTTGTGCCCTCAGATTGTTCAGAGATATTCTCAAGGGTCCCTTTTGCATTTAATCTAAGATGCAAGTTGTTCAAACACTTAACACCTACTTTGTTATTTGGACCCATGGGATAATTTGGACCATCAAGAGGAACACCCAACTTCATAAATATCCATGTTAACAATCCACCATATCCTAACACATTACGCTTAAAAATACAATCATCAAAGAGGGAAAATTAATCTTGATGTTATTAGCCATACAATATATTAACATAGCATCCCTTAAACTAACCTCACTTCTTTTAGATGTGCGAGGCAGAATAAATCGTCTTGCTATATTGTATAACAGCTTGTGCATTGGTGACAGCACATTGTGACTAACCTTTCCTCTTTTCTCTTTTATCCCTAGAAACTTCCAAACTACCTTTTCATTTATCTCAGAAAAATTGATTTTTGATCCAACAACATATATATCAAATCCAGTGGAGGGGACACCTAACCACCCTCCTAAAATAAAACTATTAAATTCAATTTTAATCCCCTTAACAACACTAGTACAAACGCCATGGTCAAAAGAAAAATTTGAAATAAACTCGCGCATCAAGTTGGGATATATTGGATTACAGCAGTGTTCAGTCATTAATGATTCCCAAAATTGATTTTGCAAAATGGCGTGAAATTGAGGAAAGAAATTGGATTCATACCATTGTTTATCAAAACCGAAACCAACATTCATCTCTTTAGATAGCTCTTCAGCACTTACTTGAACATCAACTTTTGCCCTTTTTGAAGATGATTTCTTTACTGTAGAGTCCCTCTCTCTCTTTTTGGTTTCATGCACTCCAGAGGCAACTGGGGTTTCCTGTTGCTTTCTTGATGAGGACTCAGTTTCGGTAATGAGAGGTGTTGGATGGATGATTTGTAGAGGTTTAGGTTGCTTCATTTTTGGTGTTTGATTCTTAGTTTTCATGGTGATTTGAAGAATCAAGAAAAAGAAAAAGCAAGAATGAAGTAATGAAATGCAATTGAAGGCGGTTTTGAAATGCAGTGAGATGAAGATGGTTTTGAGAGTGAAATTGAAGATGAAATGATGGATTTAACGTGAGAGAGTGGCTTTAATAAGTGTGAGGTGACAGTTATTTTTTAATGAATTTGGTGCTTCATTGTCCTTGTTTATGTATATGGGCATAGAGAATGACATGGAAACAGATAAAATGGAAAATGCATCTCCTACTTAAAAAAATTGCTGGGAAAAATATATATATTGAATATAATGAAAATTTTTTATGAAAATGAAAAATAAATGAAAATTTTATGCTACTATAATCTGATCAAATCAAACAAGCAATCATATGAGCATTCACAGTATATACTTTTAAATGGTGCGTACCTGATCCTTTCGATAATCGATTTTTCAATCAAGATTTTGTGGTTGATCGACCTTTTCAATTTTCATTCTGTCTTTAAGGATCACATATGTCACTCACTTCAATGCAGCTTGATCATGCCAAGTTTCAATCTCATTTTTTCATGTTGTTCCCTTGGAAGCGGTTTAGTCATGATATCTGCTATTTGCTCGTTGGTGTTTACATGCTTTAAAATAATATTTTTATTTTCAACATTATCCTTAAGAAAATGATGCCTAATGTGTATGTGTTTTACTCTTGAATGATGCACTGGATCTTTAGATATGCATATGGCACTGGTATTATCACAATAAATAGGAACACATTCAAACTTAATACCAAAATCTCTTAGCTGCTGCTTTATCCATAGCATTTGGGAACAGCAAGCTGCTGCTGCTACGTATTCAGCTTCGGAAGTGGATAATGCAACAGTGTTTTGTTTCTTGGAACTCCATGAAACTAAACATGAGCCAAGAAATTGTACCATACCTGATGTACTTTTTCTATTAACTAGATCACCTGCATAATCTGCATCACTAAAACCTTTCAAATCATAAACATCACTTTTAGGATAAAATAAGGATAAGTCGTCTGTTCCCTTCAAATATACGTTTTTTCTCAATGCATGCGCTTAGGAACAACCGAGTTCATTATCTATTTATAAAAAATAAAATCTCTGAAAATAGAAAAATATTCCAATCCATTATTCCCTGTCAAAAGATCATGGGAATGATGTGGAATAAACTACCAAACGGTTATTTCCACAAGCCTTGAGTAAATCAAACATACGGTTAAAGCAATAGTAACCGCTGTTCCCTAATAATAACCGTTGTTCCTTTAAGCAGCAGTTTCTTCAGCAGTTCCTGTTCCAGTACTAACTGCTGGAACGTTTTTGCTATTTTTAGAAACGGTTATACTTAATAAAACTAGACATGATAACCTATTATCAAAAGTAAAGACCGGTTAAAAATAATAGCTAAGACCCATTCAACAACCGCTATTTCTATTTTTAGTAAATCCATTATTTACTAAATATAGATCCTAAAATAAAGGATTATTTTTAGAAAACCACACGTAAAGGATTTTTAGAAAAGCTTTTTTGCCAATTAACTATAATAAATAAATGCAACAAATTAATTTAAATACATTAACAAAAAAACAAAAATCAGAATTTATTAGTTAACATAGGCTGACTTTGGTTTGGGAACAGTGCGCTGTTTCTAGAATCCAGTTTTGCTAGAACATCCAACTTAGGAACAGTAGACCTGCTGTCTCCATTTTACATCCCAAGTGATAAACTCTTCTAACATCTCTTGAATCTTTTTGACACGTATATTCCCACGAACAAAGCCATAGGTACTATCAACGATCATAACTATAATCGGATATCGACCTGTACACAATCTCTAAACACATATTTGCTTAAGTGTAGTCATCATCAAAACTCAAGAGGTCCAACAATATGTTTATGTGTATTGTGGTAATTTGATTCTAAGAATGATGTACCTTATATAGAGACTTATACATTATTTTAGAATCCTCACTTAACTTACCATCAATAACACATTAACATCCAGCACTTTACATAGCAATAAACTCTATAATGATGTATGACAATAAGACCATATTAAAGCTCACCATTATACCTAGTTTAATTGCCCCTTAAATACATCATTAAGTGACATATTAACTCACCCATAAATTAGCAATTAATTATATATTTAATTGCCTTTTATTGCATCCTTAATGTTGCTCTCAATATGATGTGCTTTTTTTTGAGTAATTGAGTCACTACCATCACACATAGATAATTTGACACTTGCAGTAACACAAAATTATTGCAATAGACTACTTAAGATAAAAAAAAAAAAACATTTTCCCATTCTTTTGACTTGATGAAGAAAAGTACTCTTTCTATGAAGTTGCCTACAAGTTTAAAAAGTCTTGAGGGTATTCCATTCACACTAAAAAAATTAATTTTTTTTACAAAACTAAATTAAACAAATTAAAGAATAATTAGAAAACATAAATTCTTTGTAATTTGCTGTATAATACGCGGTGTTTACATACGCACAAAATTATCTTCCTTGAACGAAATAAGCTCCAACTACAAGCAGAGTCTTGACTAAAGGAGTCGGTGTCACCAAGTTCTACGCAAACTGTACTATTTTGGAGTTGGACTCTTGTCTTACATTACGTATACTGTGATTTCATTATAAGCGGATTGATATTAGGGTGGGCCAGGAGAGAGCGTGGTGGTGGAAGGGGAAATGGGTGATTGGGGGTGAGTTTTTATTTTTATTTTTTATTTATTTTTTATTTTTTTAAATATAAATAACCAGTTATAGCAGATTATTAAGTTACATGGTAAGCTGGGAGTAAATGATGTGCAAATGTGAGATTATTGAAAATAATTGAAAAGTTGAATTTTTCATAGGCGAATAAGTAAAAAATGAGATTATTCAAAATAATTCTTTCTAAATATAAACAACTTTTTCCTAAATAATAATACATGATTGTGCATTACAAAATTTAATAAGAAAAAGAAATTTAAGCAATACTAAAGTCTAATCTCAATAAATATAAATTTCAGCAAAAATATGTGTGGATGATGTTGAATTTTTTGTGTGAGAAAGATAAACTAGTTAAAAAGAGTTAACATTTTAAACAAAGCTAGCTAGCTTAGAGAATAATGAGTGAATATATGATTATTAGATGTAAGTATATAATAAACCAAAATACACTTATTTGGTGCAATCAAATGTAAGATACCGATAAATTTTGTGATTTTAACTATTAATTTAAATTTTTAGTTGAAATAACTATTTAATATTATATCAGAGTCAACATGACAAATAGTCATGAGTTCTTATCTCATTCACTCTTCATTTCAAGTTAAATATTGAATTTGTAATTGAAGTAATTCCTTAACATATACTCATCCTAATTTAAGATAAGAAAGTTATTACTTACCAGTACTATAGGTTAATTATTTATATCGCCTTTAATCCAAAACTTAATTTTTTCTACAAATATAAAAATCTTATATTGATAATGGCATATATAAAATAAAAATAATTAAATAATTGATAACCTTTATTATTTTATAGATATAATGATTAGGCAACATCTATATATACAACTCCATTTCAGGTTTACAATCAAACATTTCATTACATAAAGCATAACAAAAATACTAACACTACAAAAATAGCTACAATTCATTAATTAATTACTCCACTCCCAATAGAGTTAGAGTCGTGAACCCAATATCTCGCACAAATCAAAATCCGAGAGAAGAGGATAGCAGATAGATCATCAATCCATAAAAAACATTGGTTACTTGTTTGAAAGCAAAGAAATGGCATTAATGGTGGAAGAACAATTAAGCTCTCCTAAGAAATCTACATTATCTCTTCTTGAGGCTCTTGCTAAGGGAGGAAGCATAAGTTCATACAAAACTGAAGATGGGAAGATTAAGATCAAAATTTTGGTGAAAAAACAAGATTTAAAGCAAATGCTTCAAAGTGTGAACATTAATAATAATCATAATAGAAATAATAGTAGTACTTCTAGTATATTTCCATTATTGTCATTTTCTGCAGAAAGGCAATTGCATAATCTAATGAAGAGGAAGAAGAAAGGAAGTCAAGCTAAGGAGCATAAAATTAGCCATTGGAGGCCTGTTCTTCATAGCATTCCTGAGGAGTATTGATTATTGAAATTCATAACCATTATTTATTACAAATTGACAAATTCATTAAATTCTTTTATATACAATACAAATTTTGATTCTTCAGTTCTTCTGGTAATGATTTATGTTTTATGAGATTTTGAGTATGTTCAACATGTTGAACAACACATAACATAAAAAGTTAGGGACCTTAGTGTTAAATTACGTAGTAAATGTTTAAAGATACAAAATTATTAGAATAATATCATAATTTTTAAAATTGCATATAATATTCAAAATATTTGTCAATTTTTACTTCGTCTCATATTATTGATTTCCTTGTTTTTGATTTTCTCTTACAAAGGAAAAATAGATGAACATTTGAAACTAATTATGGTGGAGCACTTTACCTTTGGATTTTTAAATATAAGCAATTTTTAAATTAGTTTTGATGGAGCCATAACATCTGGGGCGAATCTACATGGGCCGGGCCAAAAATGTGATTTATTGTATTTTTAGCTTTGGCTCCCTTTGCTAAGATATGATATATAGTTTAAACAGTGCAAGAACACAAAAATTACTATAGCTTGTTAGGATTATTGGTAACTTGTGTTACCAAGTAATCAAAACGTGATTAAGGTAATTAATCACTTTAGTTAGTGAAGACTAGAAGAGGACAAAGAATCACATGTGATTAATTTGTATGGGTAGGAAATTTGGCATGTGAAGGCTAGGAGTGCAAAGTTTTAGTCCTAGGATCAAGTGCAAGAGGCCTTGAAGACCGTGGGCATGCACGAAAGAGGCAAGAAAAGCATGCAAGTGAAGACAGCAGGGCCTGACCACACCGCTCGACTTGGGGGTCGATCGAGCAGGTGGGTCGAGCAGCCCTCACGCCTACGTCTGTTCTCACTCTGAAGCTGCTGTTTAGACTTTGTTTGTTCCTTTCAGCTGCTGCCCACTAATACTACATGAAGAACCTCATTAAGTAAGCCAAAAGTCTCATTAGTGAGCTACCTTACTTGCTCAAGAATACTCCCTATTTTAGCTTTTCTCTTCCTCACACTTATACTCTATTGTAATTCCTTCAAGTTTTGTATTTTCTCCTTTAAACACATTAATATAATCCTAGGCTAGATGGTGGATGTAGCCCAAGATTGGTAAACCACCTTAAGTACTTGTCTTCATTATTTACTTATTATTGTCATTCATCACATTATATTACATTATTTGATTCCTATACTTGACACAACAAAAACTTACATTTAAAACCTTATTTAGTGATCCTTGAGTGAGGTTTATTACCTCTCCTTTCATAACTCAATAGTTGGAGTAATATATTTGTAACCTTATAAGGTTAAGGGATCAAATCCTAATGTAAACAATTATTTTTTTATAAACTACTAAATTTATATTATAATGTCGTTACTTTTACATTCATAATTTTACATTCATCCTTCTTTTGTTACTGTGAGTTTGCTATCTTAATTTTAATACTGTTTTTTGGAGACTTACTAGGCAAATAATAGAGTTAAAAACACTTGATTTTTTTTTTCAAAAGGGATACTTATATAGAAGTTTCAACTCCATTTGTTGAATATGATTTTTGTTATAATACAAGTTCATTGCAGTCTATAGGATTTTAAAAATTTTCATAATTTAACTAGTTATTATATAGTAAATAATTTGCTAGTATATTGACTATTTGACCTTTCTAATTTAAAATTCTGGCTTTGCCCTTGCATAACGCCACATACTCCTTTCTAGGTTCACCATTGGAGAAACATATAGTATATTAAAAAACACAAGATTTTATGTTTTGTTGTGGTGTGCCTTGAGCCTTGTGTAGAGGGGCGAAGTCAGGATTTGAAATTAGAAGGGCCAAATAGTCTATATACGATCAAAGTATTTACTATATAAAAACTAATTAGATTATGAAAATATTAATATCATACAAACTGAAATGAAATTGAGTCATAGCAAAAATTATATTCAACAAATGGAGTTGAAGGTTTTCTATAATTATCACTTTTGAAAAAACTCAAATGGTTTTTTTTTTTTTTTTTTTTTTTTTTTTTTTTTTGATTCTATTATTCCCCTAGTAAGAAGGTGTTCTCTTCAACTTATTTTTTTGACTTATTACTTATTCTTATTGGAATCAGATCAGATCAGACCAGATCAGATCAGAACTATTCAGATCAGATCAGAAAGTTTCAGATCAGACCAGACCAGATCAGAACAGATCAGACCAGACCAGATCAGATCAGACCAGACCAGATCAGACCAGACCAGACCAGATCAGATCAGATCAAACCATACCATTATTATTATTATTATTATTATTATTAGGGAAAATTGTAAACAAACACCTTTTAAAACCCGGTTTTTGTAAAGAAACACCTTTTAAAATTTTTTTTGCAAATAAACACCTTTTAAGACACTTTTTGTTAAATTAAACACCTTAATTGGAATTCCGGTGGGTTTTGTCCAAATTCCGACGTTGACTTTGCGTTTTGACCTCCAAAAACATGCGCGTGTTTGCAATTTCCTTATAATACACGCTCCTTTCTTTTCAACTTCCATAAACACTCCATTTACACCCTAAAATCCCATTTCAAATCATTCTTCTCCTTCTCTCTCTTTGCTTTGAAGTTCAATTTCTAGGGTTTTCAAAGGTTGATGCTTTGATCTTCCATTTAGTATGTCTTCTTCCAGTGGTTGTTCTCGTGCCATTGAAAACTCACAACATTGTAGATGCTACTGTGGGTTGCGAATTGCGATAATGAGGTCCTGGACCCCCAAGAATCCTGGGCGTAGGTTCATGGCTTGTAAATTATATGACATTGAAAGTGGAAGAAGGGGTTGCTCGTTCTTTAGGTGGATTGATGCGGATCAAGTAGAGTGGCAAAGGGTAACTATTAATGAGTTGGTGGAGGTGAAGAAGGAATTGATGAATGAATTGATTGTGCTGAGGAGTCGGTTGAGTAGGTCGGTGTATGACAAATCAGACGGTTGGCATGTTGGGAGGTTGAAGGTGGCAAAAAACTGCAGCAAATGTCAATTTTTGGCTCTTTTGGTTGTTTTATTTTTAAGAACTGTATTTAAGATGATGGACTAGTTTGGTTGTGTTGTTGGTTGTTTATGCTTTTGCCTCAATTTCAATATGTACTTTTGAAGTATTCAACCAAACTCATCAGTTGTTTATGTGTTTGAATCAAATATGTTAGATGTTAGATGTTAATGTAAACTTGTAGTATTGTATTGAATCAAATATTGAATCAAACTAGTTTGGTTAATGTAAACTAGTTTGGTTAATGTAAACTTGTAGTATTGAATCAAATATGTTAGATGTTTTTTTTTTGTATCCATTTTATACTGTGCAGCTTGCATATCATCCATTTGTTAAGCATTCAACCAATTCTCATAATGCATAATGTCATCCATAACATGAAAATACATATAAAGTCATTGACTAAGCAATAAAAAGTAATAATATTTAACAAACAAACTTCGGAGGTACTAAATTCAAGTGTGAGATGTTTGAGATGAATCTACTGGTTGTGAGGAGTTGTTGTTGATTTCTTCTTGACTTTGGCTCATTTTTCCCCTTTTCTTCTTTATGGCTTGTTTTGGAACACCATCACTCATTGGCCTTCCTCTTTTTGCTGGAGGTTTAAGGGGTGCAAGTGGGTTCTTGCATTTGCTTTTATTGTGGCCTAGACCTCCACAGTTACTGCATGCATTGGGCTTCTTCTTTCTTAGTACTGGAGGTTCATGTTCAGCTTCCCCCTCACCCTTCTCTTTGATTCTTTTTTTTTGTGATGGTCTGCCAGGGAGCTTTTTCACACCAGGAGGGTTAGGTTTGGGATGCTCTGTAGAATCCCATTGCTTCATTCCAGGCATTGGTTGGAAAATAGGTGCATAGGCTAATGCATACATCTCCTTACTGTATGCCTTGTGCACATACATTTCAGGGTTGCCCCTGAATGCCATGATGCATTTGAATGCATGACAGCAAGGGATTCCTGTCAAATCCCACCTGAAACAACCACATGAATGCCTTTTCAAGTCAACCACCCATCTATCTCCATCATGATCAACCTCAAACAAGTCAATATCAGAAATTGTCTCAAAGCAGTTCTTGGACATTTCTTGGGCACTTTTGAGCACCTTCATAGCAGCTGGCATGATTGATCCATGATAATTCCTACATCCTTCCCTTTTGTTGAAAGCCCTTGCCATGACATATCTTCTTATCCACTCCATCATGCTCAATATAGGTTTGTTTCTACACTCCCTCAAAACCGAATTAAATGACTCACAACAATTGTTTAACACCATGGCTGACTTGGACTTGGGGTTGAAAGCATGCCTACTCCACCTTTGAACAGGGATGTTGTCTAAATACTTGAAAGCATCATTAGACAACATCTTAATGGCTTGCATTTGTTCATTGAATTTGTCCTGCATTATTTAAGTGTGTTCATTGATTATTTAAGCAACAATACACTAAAATTGCCTTATTTAAACAAGAGAAGAGTTTATAATATTGCCTTGGTCCCTGCCCTTGCTGCTTGCCAAAACAAAGATTTAAAAGCCGTTCCTGCAAAATTGAGTTTGAAGTTGGCCCATATATATCTGCAACAATACCTTATATCTGCATTTGGCACTACTTTGGAGAATGCATCCAGTAGTCCCTGTTTCACAAAAAATGTGTTAAATTATTTAATGGAATACTTGAAATGGAGCATAAAAGAGCCAGGGTATTGTACCTTTTGCCTGTCAGACATGAAGGTTAGCTGCTCATTTTCATGGACCCAAGTTATGTGTTCAGTAACAATACCAAGATCTTTCGTCAACAGATCAAGAAACCATGTCCAACTATCTTTATTTTCAACTTCTGCAACAGCCCACGCTATTGGAAACAAGTTATTATTCCCATCTTTTCCAACAGCTACCAAACATACTCCTGGCCATTGCCCTTTCAGGTGGCAACCATCAACACCAATTATGTGCCTACAACCTTGTAGAAACCCCTCCTTACAAGGCTGCAAACAGATGTACATTCTTTGAAATGTTGTTGGGGGCCTTTCTATGTCACTGACAACAACAAATGCAGATGAACCAACAACATACTTCCTAACTGCAGCAGCATAGTCCCAAACCCTTTGGTATTGCTCTAATGCACTACCATGAATCATGTGAAGAGCAATGACCTTGGCATAATAGGCTTTATGATACTTCACACTTACCCCAATGTCCCTAAGAATCAACTTCATGAAGTATTTGAGCTTCAGATTGGGGTCATCCCTAAAATGGTCTAAATACCTTTCAGCTAAAAATTCAGATGTAACTTTGGGATTTGCACTGTGAAATCCACAACTATGTTCACTGGTCATGCTTTTAATCTGCCAAGTTTCCTCCAATTTTAATTTTCTACAATGAATTCTAAACAAACACTTCTGCTCCTCACATATGCATTGTATATACCTACCGTACTTCAATAGGCACTTGCATCTATGTTTACAATATACACTAACTCTTCTTGAATTGTTATGCAAGAAATAGTAATCATACCTGTTCATAATAGCATGGTGCCTAATGGCCTTCCTAACATCCTGCACACTTTCAAATCTAATTCCCTTCTTCAGCTCCACATTTTTTTTAAAGTCAACCTTAGGATTGAATACTGGTCCATCATCTACCTTATCATCATCTGATTCTGCTCCACTGCCTTCCTCTTCTGAGTCTTCATTCAAATCATCATCTTCTCTCACTTCAACCTCTTCATCCCTAACAATCGTACTATCCAAGTTCTTGGTGACACCTTCTGCAAATAAATCACCACCTACTGGTATATCTTCATCTGCAGCACCATCATATAATACATCATCCTCTGTTCCAATCTGTGGTTCAGCATCTTCAATGGTTACTTGTTCAAAACAAGACTTTGTTTTTCTCCTGAAGGCTGCTATTTTTTCTACTTTTTTGCACTTAGGGTTTTGGCTATTATTTACCATTTCATTGTGGTCCAACTCAGCTTCTAGGCCAACAGAAGTACTTGGGCAACCTTCTAATACCTTAGGCCCAGCCCAACCACAATCTTCAATGTCCAAATTCTTTACAGCATCTTCAAATTCACAAATGTCCTCACTTCCAGCATCATCACTATCCTGCTCAAATCCATAACTATCATTATCCTCCTCAACTCCACCAACAGCATCCAAAGAACCCACATCCAATGTACTCTGATCATACTCCACAAATACAGTAATGAAATCATTCTCATCTTTCGTTGCCAATACATCAACTAAAGGTTTGTTGGGTGTAAATTCAGTTAAACCATTCATCAAGCTCCTCCCCTTCCTCCTATAATATACAGTAAACTCAGCATCTTTCCTCAGAATGACCTTCCTAACTAATTGTACAACACCAAAAAAATTAATTTCAGAACAACCCACTTTGATATCAAGGCACCCTTCATCATACAACCTCCTTTTCTTCTTATTAACAAACCGTCCCTCATGCCATATTTTTAGGTTGAATATGCATTTGACACCAGTTGAAGGATTAAATACAGGGTTTTTTGTCCTCATTTGCACAATTACCAAATACAAACCCTAATTTCAGAACTCCACAAACACAATGTACTAATGCGTAACAATTAAACAACTGTATTAACAATTCGATTTACAATGCAATTGACATCAAAAAGAGAGTAAATTTATTGCGAAAAAACCCTTACCTTTAACAATCGACAAGAATTAACAGAGCAACGAATCTTCGGTCACAATCAACAATGCTGAAGGGAAATGTGGAGGCAAGGAAAGGAAGATGAGGAAGATGGAGAAGAAATTCACGAACAATTAAAACTCTACCCTGCGTTTGAAATCAATCGCGCAATATGCAACTCATATAGCTTTTTCAACGTCGGAATTTGGACAAAACCCACCGGAATTCCAATTAAGGTGTTTAATTTAACAAAAAGTGTCTTAAAAGGTGTTTATTTGCAAAAAAATTTTAAAAGGTGTTTCTTTACAAAAACCGGGTTTTAAAAGGTGTTTGTTTACAGTTTTCCCTTATTATTATTATTATTATTATTATTATTATTATTATTATTATTATTATAGAATTCAACTAAATATAGTCAACGATATTTGGGCATCAATTCAAAGAGAAGCAAAAACATCGTAGTTTTTGATGTTTAATTTTTATAATGTAATGTATATTATTATTAGATGGAGAAACTATGTAGTATGTAATAATGATAATGATAATGATAATGATAATGATAATGATAATGATAATGATAATGATAATGATAATGATAATAATAATAATAATAATAATAATAATAATAATAATAATAATAATAATAATAATAATAATAATAATAATAATAATAACAACAACAATAGTAATAATAATAATAATAATAATAATAATAATAATAATAATAATAATAATAATAATAATAATAATAATAATAATAATAATAATAATAACAATAATAATAATAAGTAATAATAATAATAATAATAATAATAATAATAATAATAATAATAATAAGAAAAAATTATAAAAAAATTATAAAAATAAATAATAATAATAATAATAATAATAATAATAATAATAATAATAATAATAATAATAATAATAATAATAACAATAATAAATAATAATAATAATAATAATAATAATAATAATAATAATAATAATAATAAGAAAAAATTTAAAAAAAATTAAAAAAATAAATAATAATAATAATAATAATAATAATAATAATAATAATAATAATAATAATAATAATAATAATAATAAGAAAAAATTTTAAAAAAAATTTAAAAAATAAATAATAATAATAATAATAATAATAATAATAATAATAATAATAATAATAATAATAATAATAATAATAATAATAATAATAATAATAATAATAATACCTTAACTACTATTATTAATAACAAACTCAATGAAACCAAATCAAATCAGATCAGACCAGTTCAGATCAGACCAGACCAGATCAGATCAGACCAGACCAGATCAAATCAGATTAGACCATATCAGATCAGACCAGACCAGATCAGAAAGATTCAGATCAGATCAGACTGAATTAGACCAGATCAGACCAGATCAGATCAGATCAGATCAGATCAGACCTTAGTAAATTCAGATCAGATCTAATAAGATCAGACAAAGAGAACATGTCCTAAGTCTCATAAAAAATACTATTACAATTAAGATAGTAAAAATATAAACTCACACATTAAAAAGGGTAAATGTAAATAATGAAGTATGATGAGTAATAACATTATAATATAAATTTATTAGTTTATTAAAAAAGAATAGTTTAAATTAAGATTTGATCTCTTGACCTTATGTTATAAATGTGTTAATCAAATATTGAGTTATAGTAGTTTTTGCTTTATTATTATACTCTTTAAATTATATATCTTAAATTAGTAAAGAAGTACAAATAATCACATTTTCCACAACTCTGCCCCTTCTTGTGTATATGGAACGTATGAAAGTACATTGAACCTAAGTGTCTACATCGAACTTTATGTGTTAGGAGTAGACCTGGGAAAACGGTTGGTCGGTCGGGTTTTGGGTCGGATCAATTTCGGTCGGGTCATTTTCGGGTCGGGTCAGTTTCGGATCAGGTCGGATCACTCTGGGTTTCGGGTAGGTTCGGATTGACCCAACGGGTTACCATAAAACATTAGAATATCCAATCGACTAATTCAACATAAAAAAAAAATCATTAAAATGTCTAAAAAAAATCATTAGAGAAATTACATGTACGATTTTCAAAAAATAGTTGGTATGTCAGGTTCATTTAAGTGCAAGAAAAATAGGGGAATTAATACTTATTTTGAAAGACTCGTAAGGTACGCCCTTTATAAAAGTTATTTTGTTTATTATAATTGTAATGTTAGATAAAAATGACGTTAAAATTATCTTCACAATTTTCATGTTGGAAAGATATACAACTAACTAAGTACTTATTTCGTCTTATAAGATACGCGTTTTATAATTTAGGGTAGCGACATTCGTTTTTTGAAAAGCTCATTCAAACGTGCGAAACGTTCGTATAAATTATATTGATTTGCTTACTGAAATGTAGAAGAATTAAAAACTCATTTGACTGATTTAACAAGATACATGTATTCAATTAAGATGATTATAACGTCCTGTTTTTAAAGAAAAATAATTACGATGGCTAAAAAGACGTTAAATACGTGTTTTTTGAGATCTATTGATGAGTTTTAGAGTTCAAGTGATATACTCAATATGTTGAGATACTTTGAAAACTAAAATTTTATTTGAAATGAATTCTAACATTGAAATTACTCTAAAAATTGATATTAAATCTGTCAAAACGGGTCGGTTTTCGGTCGGTTTCCGGTCGGGTCATTTTCGGTCGGGTAATTATCGGGTCGGTCATGTTTCGGATTAAGTCGCTTTCAGGTCGGTCGGGTTCGGATTTTGTCGGGTCGGGTTCCGGGTTCATTTTCGGGTCGGATCAAATTTTCCCAGGTCTAGTTAGGAGTGTGTAAGATATAATTGTGTTTGTATTCGGAAGGGTTGCGTTGGTTATGAAGATTATTCAGTATTGAAATCGGTTCCTTATTATAATTTATAAGCACCCCATTATACCTTTGTTTAAAGGCAAATTTTTTATTAAGATCATCTTATAAGACGGTTTAATATGGACTGATCTAATTTTTTATTTTTTAATTAAAAAAGAACTGTTTTTATTTAGTTAACTATTATGTAAGTTTAATTTTGAGTTGCTTGTATGAACCCGTCTTACAATGAAACGATGTCATACAGAACTTGTTGTTGTTTAAGATACGAAATGAAGTAAGTTTTTTTAGCCTAAATACTTCGGAGCCGAATTCATGTATCTTCGTTTATATATTAATCATTTAATCATCTTATGAGCTTGAAACTCTATATAATGAATAGGAAGAATAGTCATGAACCTTGTTATATTTAGTGTCAAGTTCACTATATATTAGTATACAAATTTATCAAATTATAATGTTAATAAAATTATGTAAAAATTGAAATAAGTTTTTATAACCACATAATTATTGCTTGATTGAATAAATAATTATCGATCATATATTCAGCCCAAAAGTAGCTATTTTTGTGAAATAAACGAATTTGTAAAAAAAAAATTCGTGTCGAAATTAACATGCTTGCAAAATTACTATCCACATAATCTAATAACTCATTCTCTATAAAAAATAAAACACATGACAAAGTTCTATAAAATCATCATTTGCAATTTTCCTGTTCTTTTATACTATTGTATGATTGTATTATTTTATCTAATGAAATCTGTTTAAAAACTTACCTTTAATACTTAAAATTATAATTAATGTAATAAATATTTTGGAGTAACACACAATCACATTTTAACCTGTAAAAATGGTTCATTTATGACAAAACTCTATAAAATCGTCATTTAGAATTTTTCATTCTTTTTCTAGTGTTGTATGATTTTTCAGTTTTTTTATAGTATTGTATGATTGAAAGATTGTATTTTTTGATCTAATCAAATCTTTTTGAAAACTTACCTTGAATACATAAAATCATAATTAATATAAATTTTTTTTTGAATATCACACAATTACATTTTAACCTATTAAAATGCTCAATTTGGCAAAACTCTATAAAAAACGTCATGTGGAATTTTCAGTTCTTTTATAGTATTGTATGATATAATGTATGATTAAAAGATTGAATTTTTTGTTCTAATCAAATCTTTTTGAAAACTTATCATTAATACTTAAAATCATTATTAATATAAAAAATCTTTTGAATATCACATAATTACATTTTAACCTATTAAAATGCTCTATTTGGCAAAACTCTATGAAAACGTCATGTGAAATTTTCCAGTTTTTTAATAGTATTGTATGATTGTCCACCTTATTTACTTGCATTAGCTTTTTCATTCATATTCATTCTTTAATTGAACAACCATTTTTTCATAGAGCTTTTATATCCCGATCTATTCGTATGAAAATAAAATAGATGAATAGTCATTCGATGAAAATCAATTTGAATATTTCTTATTATAATAAGCATCTAATCACGCATATTATTAAAGAAAAATGAGTAAAGTATTCTTAAGTTCATTAAATTAAAAGAAGTAATTATTTCTTGTACAAATTCTTGGTATAACTTGATTGTATATGAATATGATAGAATTTTTTTTCTTTATCTAAAAAATTCAAAGTAATTCTTAAGAAAAACAAAAGGACAAAGTTTTCAATGTTGGGTCAAAATTTATATATAAAAAAAATATATATTTTCTATTCTATGAAATGACTTGAATTTTTTTTTTTCTGATTTAAAGGCAGGTGAAAATATATGAATAAGAGATATATTGATGTCTATAAGACCTAATTCCCCAAGCACGTTGAAACTCCTTCAAGAATCGTGCTGCTGATTGGAATGCTTAAAGAAGCTCATGTGTCAATAACTTTCATTCCTCGTGTTAGACCATTTATAGCACCTATAACTACAACCCTAACTTGATTAATTTCTAATAATTGTTATACCTTACAAGTCATATTAATTGGTCAACCACTAATATCTCGACCATTAACTAATAGAGGTTTGTAAATATTAGGCATCTAGCATTGCCTGGTGGAAAAGCTATGTTTAGAAACAAACCAATAATTTGAGCAATACGTCGCAGATTAATTTTTTTTAGGTGTAGAAACCAAACATATATATAATAACTATATAACAATATCGAATGAGCATTACCTTTATTTTGATGGCTTTTGTTTGCATAGCTTCTTTGTGTAGCCGTTATATACATATATTCTATTGATGTATGTATGTAACCGAGTGTATGGACAAGCTAAATGCTTGAGCCTCTTATATCCTCTTCTTACTATATAATTTTTTATTCTAATACCATTAGTTTACACATATACTCCATTAATGTAATTTTTTCGGCTTCTATTGAGATTTTAGCTCTTATATCCTTTAAACCCACAATAAATACACTTATTCCCTTATTCTCCATGACTTACACCTCACTAAGAACCTGACCACGGATAGGAATAGTTAGAGACGTCTTATTCGTGTTTTAGACTACTGATTCCCTTCTGCTTACCTGTTAGTATTCTTGTTATTTGGCTTTTACTTTTTTTTTTATGCTTTTTATTCATCTTTATTTTATGTTTAAGGATCACGCTTGTGTGATAAAATACGGGCTTGTGGAGTTAGCTTCAACTTCACTCAGTCCTATTCGTTGCAGGAACTTCTCTTGATCTTTTCCAAGTTGAGGGACTCTTTGGCCGCATTCTCTTTTATGGGTATGAGTTACCGCCTTCCTTCACTTCCCAGACCCTGCTCATAGTTTTCTATGGGTGTGATACACCGGATATGATAATAACATAATGAATACATTAGTTTAATTAGGATGGTGGATGTAGCATTATTAAAGGGTTAACTAGCTTAACTCGTGTTAATATTTGCATTAGTTTTTCACATTTAAAATCACATTTTTTTTTTTTGCACTTTTTAAACTATTTATTTTGATAAAGAGTGGAATATATATATATATATATATATATATATATATATATATATATATATATATATATATATATATATATATATATATATATATATATATATATATATATATATATATATATATATATATATATATATATATATATATATATATATATATATTAGCCATAAGATGGTAAAAATATCATAAGATTGAAATTATAATTGTTGTTTAATTCCTACCACCATTGGTATAAACCTTTTTGGTAGTAGATTTGTGGGCATTATTGGAATTAGGTAGACGTTCAAAAGTTCAAATCCTTCCTATGATTAATACACTCATTTACAGGGATATTAAGTTGTTTATAAGAGAAGTCTAATATTTTAAGCTGCATAGAAATTCCTCAAACTTTTTAATTATTAAATTTTTATAAGTCATATTTCAATTATAAGGGTTGAAAAAGCACATTTTAATGTGAACGAATAATATGCCAGCTATTTATTTCTTACAAAGCTCATCGTGAAGCTTATTAGGTACAAATTCAATTAGTTAATATTTCTTATATGATCATCTAACTAACAAAATTTTTTAATAGTTAGATTTTTGTTATCAAAAAAACAATTTTTTATAATGTCAGAAAAACAATCTTGTATGACTTGATCGAATATATAACTTGATCGAACATGAAAATAACATGTATATAAAAATCAATTTGAACTATTATATCAACTAATCGTATATAATCTTACTCAAAATAGTGAACATGAATTGTAACCTATATATAGGTCAATTTGGGGAAATGAATGAGCCGCAATGGCTGATTTAATTTTTTTTACGTGTCATCAAATTAATATTCTAACCTTTAGTGAATTTATATAGTTAAATTCATTAAGAAATATTGCAAAGTTTTCAATTTTTTAAGGAAAAATTTTAAAATATAAATGGGATTAATTGACTCAATAAGAGACTGTATGGCTCTGTCACTAGAGAGGAGTAATCGTCTTGAACCCACCATATTGAAACTAGGAAGCTCATTTATGCATGAAGGAAACACATTAGAATATATTAAAATATTGGGCCAAGTCAGGATTTTTAAATAGGAGGGTCAAATCAGGATTTTTAAATAGGAGGGCCAACAATACATTGGTAATAAATACGTAAAAATAAGTTAAAGTTTCTTACATGCTCAATTAATTGAAACATTCTCAACGGAATTTCATTAAAGCAAAATCAGCAATAATAAACTCTAACCTTAAGATATCAACAAATCCGTTATTATAGATACCACTAGAGCATATCGTAACCTGCATTTTACTTTTCAGCTCAGTCTTAACGATGTTCATTGGGTATTTTACATGTCGTCATACCAACAAGGATACTTGAAACAAGCTAGATCAATCTATCAACAAGTGAAAACTTTGGTGAATTTTGCTGCTTCATTATTTCGACATATAATGTTGACATAGAGGCTTGTCAAATTGCATACACTGAAAACACCAAAATAAAAATGTTTACGTTGAAGTTTTTCTCGATCAAAGACTTGAAAGAATTGTTAGGATCTAGGGATATAATAAGCATTTAATTTGTGAATATCGAAAGGCTTCAAAGAAATATTAGAATCTTGGGATGCACTATGCATTACAAAATCAATTATGTTTTCATCAAATCTATGATCGAGTACTTATAATTGTGCATTCGCTGGCTCCTTAAAAATACCACCTCGATAATGATGGCCCATTGTTATATTCCCCTTTCAACGAGAACGACTTAGCAATAAACTATAATATGCATCCAAACCATGCCCTAAAACTCTAAATCAAGACTTTAACAGAAGACACAAGACCCTTCACATTCACTATGTCTTAAACTTGACATTGCAAATCATAGAACACATTATCAATTAACCCCAAACGTTCTCCCATTAAATACAAAACAAATACAAACTCAAAAGACATCAAGCAATTATTAATTGCATCTACACTTGCACAGTTGTTAGATTTTCCCATCTTTATAATATTCTAACGAACCACACCAGTTGCACCAAATGCCCTTATCAAACTAGTAATGGGAGATGTCCATCAAGTTCCAGTATCTTTTTCCAATTTTCTATCGTATTAAACCTTTTTCTAATTTTGGTTCCCTCATGAACAATATGTTTGGCTATTTCATGTAACTTGCTAGCAAAGATATGAAAATTCTCCTTTAGTATTGTTGATGAGATACATGAACATTTCCTTTACATTTACCTCATATATAGTTTAATTGAATAATTTATAATTACAAAGGGAAATCTTATTTTAATTTAAATGAATAAAACTTACTAGAAGCATGTTTAAACAATACTTCTTTCACTTCATTGTTGTACAAAGTTGCATAATTGATAGACTCAAGAATTTTTTTTTTCTATTTTTATAACTTATACTTTCACCGTGTCCTCTAAAAGCGCAATTTTTCAGGCTTTTTTATGAACAATAATGATTGAAGCTTTTAGTTGCAATCTATTCTTCTTTATTTCTTCCTGTGATTGGCCTATAAGTACTGCCTCAATATGTTGGTTGGTATCCTCTAAAAGTCAAGTGCTTTTTAATTGATGTTGTACTAAGAATCAAATTTGTTTCCCATATGATTTAGAAGTGCACAATTCTTCCCACGATTCACTTTTTTCTAATTTGTAAAGCCAATACGTGTAAAATATCTAAAAGGCATTTTTGTGAAATGAAATCATCGAAATAAAAAGGTTACTTTCTTTGATGGTGAATATTCAATCCGGGGAAAATTTTAAATTTAAGTAGATTCAAATAAACAAAAAGCATTCATGGATTTTGAAAGTGCATATATATGAAAAATATAATGGACTGAAACCAACTCGACGCTTACAAATGTATGAGGCCTATTAATTCTCTGTAATTCAAATTTCATTTTTTACCCCACATATTCATGTTGTTCCTCATTACTTTCATTTTCAACATATAAAATTAAAAATGCCCACTATTAACCCTTTTTAAAACATAATGAAGTGTTTTGACTTTATATTATCATGTATTCACCTAGTATTATAACAAATTCCAAAATCAAACATTATTAAAATCAAGATAGAAAATTAAAAATGAAACTAAAAAAAGAAATGAGATCAAGATAGAAAATTAAAAAAAGAAACTATTAAAATCAAGATAGAAAGTTTAACTAGCATAAAGTGTTGACTGATAAGCTAATGTTTAAGCTAGTTGTTTACCATTACTGTTATGGAGATGTTTGGTAGCCGTTGTCTATTTTTAGACAAAAAAGTATGCTAAAAGTAAAAAGCCAATAAAAAAGCTAAAAAGAGTGGCATTTTAGTTTTGGCTTAAAAGCGACTTTTCAGCTAACTTAAAAGCCATTTACCAAACACTTTTATTGGCTTTTATATCAACTAAAAAGCCAACAACAACCAACCAAAAAGACAACAAAAAGCCAATTATCAAATACCCCACTGTTATAAACAAACAGTATCAATTGATTTTAACAATAACGGAATTATGAAAGCACAAAGCAATAATTCCATAGCAATTTCTTTTTTCAAAAAATGGGAAGTATATTGGTATTGCTTGATTAGCAAAAACTTAGACCGTCAGCATAAAAACTCCGAGGAGAAGAAGAAGCCATAGGACTAAGACCCAACACTGAACCAGAACACTCAAAATAGGTAGATTTTAATACAACACCAGGTTCATGTTACACACCAAACAAAAAACCAAAAATATACACCAAAACGAGATCCAAGACAAACACATCTGTATAACAAACCCATATCTAAAAACTAGACCAAAAACCCCTAACACGACAGCCTGCGGAGCCCATAATATCGTCCTAACACTGAAGTACATGCCTAAGGACCACACATTACTTTCTCTATCCTTAAGATTTGGAAACTTTACTTTAAAAATCACACCTTTAGGTGTTTTCTTTTAAAAATCTAACATGTTGATTATTTTTAAAAAATCTGACTTTTGTACCACATTTTCTTTTAAAGAACTTCTAATATGTTTCTATTACCTAAAATTGCTGATTTTTTATTTAAAATAATGACACATGTCATTATCCGATTTATTGCTCTATTTTAAATAAAAAATCCTACTTTCCACGCTTCCCTTGTCTAAGACCAGCCTCTACCCCAACTACCACCATCCTCGAAAACTACTTTTTTTAGTAAACACCTTCTGCAACAAACCACTAGCTCTACACGACTACACCCATTCGAAAAGACGCCTTCCCTTTTAATCCACCATGATAAATCTAAAACCCATTATTGACACCTCCTTTGCCACCTACTACATACGCTAATACCATCGCAAAACACTGTGAAGACAAGAGAAACAGCGGAAATAAAGCTAAGATTAGGGTTTTTGAGATGGAATACTGGTTATCATTAATTACTAATGAGCCTCTTACAATGTAATTTATACAAAAAAGGAGCTAAAATAAATAAGGAAAGGAGATAAACTAAATATACATAATGCCTAAAAATAATATTCTGAACATTCTGAGATATTTGGTAATATATGCAAATCTTCTACTTTCCTACACTCCCCCTCAAGTTAGGTCATATGTTTCACCAAGACTTAACATGAAAATCGCATCTTCAAAGGCTTCAGAGATAACTGCTTTAGTCAGGATATCAGCCAGTTGATCTTTGGAACGAACGAAAGGAAGACAATCAATTCCTTTATTAAGTTTTTCCTTTATGAAACGACGATCAATTTCGACGTGCTTCGTTCTATCATGATGCACTGGGTTTCCTGATATACTAATAGCCGCTTTATTATCACAGTAAAGATTACATGCTCCGTTCTGAGGAAAGTTTAATTCCCTTAGCAATTTCCTAATCCAGTAATACCCTTGGCAATTCCTCGAAATTCTGCTTCTGCACTTGAGAGCACAACTACCTTTTGTTTCTTATTTCTCCATGTAACCAAATTTCCTCCCACTATAGTAAAATACCCAGATGTGGACATTCTGTCATTTCTATATCTTGTCCAGTCTGCGTCTGTGTAAGCTAGAAGTTCAAGATTATCATTCTTCCCAAATAAAAGGCCTTTACTACTTATACCCTTTAGATACCTTAGAATCCGTGTCACTGTTGTCATGTGTTGTATTTGAGGGTTATGCATGAATCTGCTGACAACTCCGACGGCATAAGCAATATCAGGTCTAGTGTGTAAGAGATATATGAGTTTCCTAACCGTCTTGCAATATCTTTCTTTGTCTGTCAGCTTTGCTCCTTTGATCATTTGAAGCCCATGATTAGTCACAATAGGAATATTTGCTAGTTTACAATCAAGCATTTCGGTTTCGGCCAACAGATCCAAAATATACTTTCTTTGACAGATAAAGATACCCCTCTTTGACCTCAGTACCTCAATGCCAAAAATGTATTTCAGGTTGCCCAAGTCTTTCATATCAAATTCTGCAGACAATTTTTTTTTCAAGTCAAAGATTTCTTCTTCATCATTCCCTATGATCACCATATCATCAACATAAATAATCAAACATGTAATCACCTCTTTCTTCTTCAAACAAAAAGTGTGTGATCGGAGTTGCTTTGTTCATAACCGAATCGTTTCATGGATGCAGTAAATTTCTCAAACCATGCCCTAGGTGATTGTTTCAACCCATATAGAGCTTTACGCAGTCTGTATCCTTCTCCTGGGCTGTAGCCCTCAGAGAATCCAGGTAGAGCTTTCATGTATACTTCTTCCTCAATCTCACCATGTAGAAAGGCGTTTTTTACATCGAACTGATAAAGAGGCCAATCTTTATTAGCAGCTACATAGAAGAGAACCCGAATTGTGTCAATCTTAGCAATTGGAGCAAAAGTTTTGGAATAACCTACTCCATAGGTTTGTGTATATCCCTTTGCAAAAAGCCGAGCTTTATACCTTTTAATCGATCCATCTGAATGATATTTGATGGTGAAAACCCACCTGCATCCCACGGGTTTTTTACCTTTTGGCAGTACATATAGAGCCTTACGCAGTCTGCATCCTTCTCCTGGGCTGTAGCCCTCAGAGAATCCAGGTAGAGCTTTCATGTATACTTCTTCCTCAATCTCACCATGTAGAAAGACGTTTTTTTACATCGAACTGATAAAGAGGCCAATCTTTATTAGCAACTACAGAGAAGAGAACCCGAATTGTGTCAATCTTAGCAATTGGAGCAAAAGTTTCGGAATAACCTACTCCATAGGTTTGTGTATATCCCTTTGCAAAAAGCCAAGCTTTATACCTTTTAATCGATCCATCTGCATGATATTTGATGGTGAAAACCCACCTGCATTCTACGGGTTTTTTACCTTTTGGCAGTACATATAGAGCCTTACGCAGTCTGTATCCTTCTCCTGGGCTGTAGCCCTTAGAGAATCCAGGTAGAGCTTTCATGTATACTTCTTCCTCAATCTCACCATGTAGAAAGGCGTTTTTTACATCAAACTGATAAAGAGGCCAATCTTTATTAGCAGCTACAGAGAAGAGAACCCGAATTGTGTCAATCTTAGCAATTGGAGCAAACGTTTCGGAATAACCCACTCCATAGGTTTGTGTATATCCCTTTGCAAAAAGCCGAGCTTTTGTACCTTTTAATCGATCCATCTGCATGATATTTGATGGTGAAAACCCACCTGCATCCCACGGGTTTTTTACCTTTTAGTATTACACATTTCTCCCACGTCCTATTTTTCTTAAGGGCAGTAATTTCATCTTCCATAGCTTTCTTCCATTTAGGATCCTGAAGAGCCTCTTCCATATTCTTCGGTATACTGATCGAGATCTTTGTGCCTCAAACTCTAGATCGTATCTTTTTTGAGGGACTCCTCTGGTACTTCTGGGAGGTAATTTATACTTGCTAGACACTTCAACACTTGCCACATCATTAGGTTCATCATTAGTCATCTCAATCACACTTTCATCAACACTTGTCATATTAGAAACTGTACTAGGTACAATCATATTAGGCTCAGAGTTTATCTCAGGTTCATCATTTGAATGCGTATCAGGTATGATCGATGGGGTGAATTGAAAAGGAGAAACGATACCATCAGAAGTAGTTACAGTGGTGTTACCTACTTGCTCTTTTGTGTCAAGCCTTAATGGACATATCAACCAGCTTAGATCCTCAACCACTTTCTCTGCCTGAGGATCAGGCTGGGAAAATAGTATGAATGTTCAAAGAAGTCACAATCTATAGTGGCGTACATTTTATTCTGAATAGGGTAAAAGCAACGATACCCTTTCTGTGTCACCCCATAACCAAGAAACACACATTTAATTGCCCGAGGGTCCAATTTATATCTGACACGTCGAGGAAGATGAACATAGACAACACACCCAAAAACTCGAGGGGGAAGAGAAGCAGAGGATGCAACATGGGTATGGGTTTTGAGAGTATATAAGGGGGTTTTGAAGTTCAAAGTTTTGGTAGGAAGATGGTTTGTGAGGTAGGTGGCTGTAGCAAGAGCTTCAGGCCAATAATGAGCTTGAACATGTGATTCAAACATAAGAGATCGAGTGATCTCAAGGAGAGTACGGTTTTTGCGCTTAGCCACCCCATTCTGCTATGGTGTGTTAGGACTAGTGGTTTGATGAATAAGGCCATGAGTATCAAAGAATTGTTTCATGTCAAGGTTAACATATTCCCCCCCATTATCAGAACTAAGAATTTGAGGGTTAGTCTGAAATTGAGTCATAATCATATTATAGAACTTAACAAATACATTACAAACCTCCGACTTATGTTTTAGAAAGTAAATCCAACTCATACGTGTACAATCATCCACAAATAAAACAAAATAAGAAAAACCCCGTTTATTAAAATCAGGAGCAGGGCCCCAAACATTGGAATGTATCAGCACAAAAGGTTTATGAATTCGAGACATACTAGGTAAATACGAATGTTTGTGGCTTTTAGCCAATACAAATGTCTCACAATCCAAAGAAACAGTACAACCACTTAAAGACAGAAAAAGACATTTTAGATAACCTAGGGAAGGGAAACCTAAACGTCGATGTCAAATCCATAATTTTTGATCGGGAGACACGCCAACAAGCGAAGTGTGACCTTGTTAAACCGCCTCGTTGACATAGTAAACTCCACGTTTCTTAATACCACGCCCAATGATCTTCCCTGTCTGAGCATCCTGCACAATACAATCAGAAGAAGTCAGTAGAACTGTAACACCCTTGAATTTCCGACCCCTTGTACGAAACCAAAACCGTAAAAGGAGGAAATTTGGGTGTTACATAAAAGAAAAGGAAAAGAATTTAGATAAATGTTAAATATAAACTTTAAAAAGGTGAGTGGAAATTTCGGCAGCATTTGCCCTAAAACTGTGCGCCTTTGTAGAAAAACAAAAGTTATTTAGAATCTAATAAAGTAAAAGCATCAACGGCCTATCAAAACTATATCATGGCGGAATGATTCGTCGCCAGCTTCTCAAATCAACATACCAAGCATGGATCGTGGTTCCAGTGTCAACGTTTGTGTTTTAAAATGACTTAACTCCTTAAAACCATACAAAGTTATAAACTACGCAGCGGAAATACAATATACAAGGGAGGACACGAGGCCTCATAACAAAACATATACAACCAAAGTTTACAAAAGATAAACAAGAGGTACAAAATCGAAAGACAACGGTATGATACAGGTTATGCTTCGTCCTAATCACTCTCCCCTAATGCAAGGCAATGCAAAAGAAACTCCAATACCTGCTATGCCTGTCTATGATCCTCCTGTTGCTCGACATTAGACCAAAGGCCAATGTGTCATAGCAGAACAATCATAGAAAGTCATCAACAATCAACATAAACATAAACATGTACACGTCAGTAACTAGCATCAAATATAATAAGGCCAACTAGTAGATAACATTATATTATACAACAACATAAGATGATTTCGTAAGACACAAGCACAAATAGTAACCGTTTATTGTCCACTTATACTTCTTAATCTCATTATGTCTTTTCCAACCCGAACCATGTGTTCTTGGGTAGAATGCAGGTCTTCACACTCCTCTTCTCAAAATATAAACTCTGGTAAAACGCACATAGTATCACTCAACCAATGCATTAACAGACTACTTAACACATAACCTTATAGAGCTTGTCTATCTTAGAGTAAGTGTGATCATAATCTATCTTTGGGACTGGTAATTCCCTCGAGGTAACTAAACTTAGACGCACTTCTCACTAGCATAAACTACTCTATCATTGAATAAAATTTTTATCAATGAGTAAACGTTCAATCAATGTGTAAGCTTTCTATGAATGAATAACTTTCTATCAATGAGTAACATTCTATCTGTGGATCTTCTCTCCACTTCATGGAATAGTAATACGGCTAAGGGCGTTATTGGCCATTCGGCGCCCATGGCAAAATATGAGCTCATACCCCCTCCAACTGACCCTCTGGGGTCCTACCTTCGGGAAAAACTAACACATTGGGGTACTGAACCAGTGAAGGGGCCACCATATTGGAGTTTGCAAGGCCCGCATGGTAACACCTCGGTCAAGGGGCGGTATTGGCCATTCGGCGCCCAATGACAAAAGTATACTCATACCCTCCATACGGCAATCCCGTCGGATCTCACTTAGGGGACTATTAAACCAACTGAACATAATCCATCTGAGTCACGCCAGCAAATCATAATCTAATACTTTATCAAATGGGAATAACTCCCGTTCTCGACTATTAATAAGCGCCTTGGGATAGCAGCACGCCAAAACCCACTAAGGCACTCAAAAAAATATGAAATTCACCTATAAAGGAGTCATTCGAACTCCCAGTAAGGCATAATTCAACTGTTAAATAAATAAGGGGGTGGTCCCCGTCTTCTACTAACACTCTCATTCTCTATAACTATTCTAAACGCAAGGATTTTATAGTCGATAGCTCTTCGTATAAAGTGTATTCACTAGTACCTCATAGTTTTGATACAATGTATATTATCACAATAAACAATAATGTCTTAAAGAAAATTGTATATAAGGTTTCGTTACTGCGTGTAACTCTTGTTATTGCTCGTAATGTTGCTGTACCCGCTGGTCTGTTTTCTAACCTCCTCACTGCATAATCAGTTTCTGTAAACGGAAAAATTCCTATTTTCCCATACCACAACACTTCACCTATAGAATTAATGTGAGGTCTTGCAACAGCTGCTATAAACATCACTTTGCCTATGAAATTTTTATTTTGCACACATCTATATGGTTCCTCCTCTTCCCGAGGAAATAAATAATACCTTTGTGTTGCCCTACTCATGTAGAACCATTTTTCATCTATGTGCACAACATTATACATAAGTCTGAATTTTGGTATGTTGTCTACAGGGGGTGGTATTATTTGGGATAAAATGAAGTTGATTCTTCTCATTTTGTGGTCATGAGAAAGTTTTGGTTTAATAGAATTTGTATGTGCTCTAATAATACCAGATTTCATCATTCTATAAACTTGTGAATGACCAATGCCTAATGCAGAGGCCATTGCTCTAATTGTGGTCCTCTTTTCAATCGGAACAGCATTCAGCAAATTCATGTTAAAAACTTTTGGTTTCCTACCAACTCTTCCCCTTTTTCTACTATTAACATCAATTACAATGCCATTTTGCATTGATGTTTTGGCTGATTCCCACAGCCTTGCTATTGTCCACCTTGATGTGTTATGTTGCATTGCAATTGTTTTAATTGTACCCCGTGGCAAACATCTATCTGATTTTGTAGACAAACTAGTTAACTGTTGTACAATTAACTTTCTGGTCTGAACTGGTAGTTCCCTCTTACTACCTACTGGTTGCTGTCTTAATGTTTCTGTTTCTGTTTCTTCCTGTGTTAATGTTTGACCATGGCTTATGGGTTCCTCCAAACTCAAACTGACATCGATGTTTCCATAATTCTCACTTGTGTACTCATTATAAATGTCATATTCACAATCTATATTAAGATTTTCAAAGAAAGAAATAAATACCTCAATATCAGGATTAATGAATTCCTCTTCTTGAATTTGTACCTCAGCCATTTGTTGTTTTTGATTGCTTGTTGTTGGTTTTGTAGAGTTGATGAAAGAAATAGGTTTGGATCCAAATTCTTATGAACAATTTAAAAGGGGAGGACAGCAGATGAAGAAATTGAAATGAAGAAGTGTTGAAATTTTATAAAGAATTTAATCTATTTATAGACAGATGAAATGTGTTAATGCTGACTTTTTTGTAAAAATTTTTACTTTTGCTGATAATTTGTAATATTGGAGGAAATTCTAATATTTGGGTGGGAAAATATTTTTTGGGGGGAAATGAAACTGAAATCTATCTTAATCTGAAATTATTCATCTAATCTAAACTATTTTTCCTTTTTTTTAAAAAATAACAACAATAAAATATTATATTTTACCTGATCAACAGTAACCTATAATGTAGGTGATCAGAATCCTTAATATGTGTGCCCATGCTAATGTAGCATTTAAAAAAGAACAGAGGAAGTATATATTTTCGTTATATGTTATTTTATTTGTTTTGATTTGTTTGTTTTTTTTGTTTAATATGATAAAATAATTTTTTTAATTGCAATTATATACTCCCTCACATTCATCTTAAGTGCCTCATTTACTTTATGCACTCTATCCAATGCACTTATTCAATTCTTAATATATTTAATTATGTATAATTAAAAATTATAAAAAGTTTATATTAATAAACTTTACATTAAAACGAATCAAATAAAATCTCACATAACTATGTTTCAACTTATAAATTAATAATAAAATACAATTTAAGAGTGATAGATGAATAGTATCCCAAAAATAAATGCGACACTTAAGATGAATAGGAGGGAGTATATTAAATATTTTATTAAAATAATATATTAAAAGCAAACTATTATAAAGAAAAAAAATAATCATAAATCCGATGACAGCAACATTGGCCACGACAGTAGTTGTCGCCATTGGCAATGACAGTAGTGGTCGCCATTGCCAATATTTAATGATGACAACACATGTGAAGACCAATGTCTTTGCCAACATCAAATAGAAGTGGCAACGACCTAGAAAGGGGCGACTAGCTTGGGTGGTCGTTAGTGCCGTCAGACCTTTTGGTGACGAGTTGACATCAGATAAAATATCATCCATATATATAGTGACGCGACAAAAGGCCGTGACCTGTATCATTTAACGTCCAAAGGGTGATGCTAATGTTCCATTGTTATTTCTTTGTTTTTTTGTAGTGTCTGTACCATAGGCAGATTTAAAGGGCTCCCACGCTAGCACGTGAGGGGACTGAAATTTAAAAAAAAATTGTAGTTAACAAGAATTAAACATGAGACCTACAATTTGAATATGCACCAAGCAACCAACTGAGCTACCAATATGCTTTGGTTATGAAATAATTTACGAAGAACGATACGATGTTAGGAACTTTGATGAACGATAACAATTCCAATAAACTAACAAACGTTTGATAAAAATAAAATTTGTAAAATGACACAATGACTTAAGGAGGTTCACCCAATGATGGTTACATCCTCTGTGGAGTGTAGTTGCTTGATTATATTATTTCAATGGAGTAAAACACTCTTACAAATGAAGTATTACAATTGAGTAAGAGATAAAAAAAAAAGGTTATGTGTTTGGCTTAGGGGTTGTGTTTCATATATCATGGATGAGTAGAGAGCTCTCTATTTATAGTACTAAGTACATTCAATGATAATTGCTCACTTAATACATTCTTAATGCTAAAAAATGAATGAGTTGTAACAGCTCCAAGGACTTGAAAAGACAAAAAACAGCATCTTAGATGCATCAGAGGAACCGCTCGACCAGAATAGAGAGCTCGCTCGGTCGAGCGAGATACTGGAGGTTACTGGAAGCATTTTGACTATTCACTCGACCCACCAAGGAAGCTCGCTTGGTCAAGCGCCTAGGTCGAGCAACCTATAGGTGACTTTTGGACAGATTCTGCTCGACTAAACATAGCAAAGCATCTTCAAAAAACTTTTGCACTTCTTCATTAAACATCATCAAGACCCATAACTCTCATGATTACTCCAAGTATTAAATCACACTTTAAACATCATAAACATTAAGTTACTAACTTAATTCTCTTATTAACCAATCCCATTGGATTTCATCCCATTAATTACACATATGAATGCACACATTAATTGTGCACTCAAGTCACATCATTTATAACAGATTATATCTGTACTTTGTAATATTAATAGCGTAAACAAATGCTTGATATTGAAGACTATATATGATATTCTTTCTTTGTTCCTTCTTCAATTTGTTGGAAATGAAAATCATCATATCCATGATAAATCATTGGTACTACATTATTGTTGGCAAATTTTTGTTTTTATTTTTTTGAATAGAAATCGTTGCTGGGCAATATAGATTTATTTGTACTGTATTTTTTCTTTGTTGATCTCATTATTTAATTCCACATATATCCTTATTAGTTATTGTCATGAATAGTGTGACTTGAGTGCACATTTGGTGTGTGCATTCATGTGGTGACTCTTGTGATGGAATCCCATAAGTATGTCATGAATGGGTGTATTAAGATGAGTCTTGATGATTGTGGTTTATGATGATGATTAAAGTATGGATTAATGAGGTAATGAAGTATGAGTTATTCATGGGAGTTATGGGACCTAATGAAGAAGTTCAAAGGTTTAAGATGCTTTACTATGCAAGTCTAGCAATACTGTCAGAATCCCTCGGAAGTGCCGCTCGACCAGCTCGCTCGACCGAGCGAGCTTCAGAATGGGTCGAGCGAGAAGACAGAATGCAACCAGAAACTTCCTGCAGTCCGCTCGACCAGGCTGCTCGACCGAGCGAGCCTCTGCTTTGGTCGAGCGATGTCTCTGATGCTCCTAGGATGCTGTTTTTGACTCTTCAAGTTCTTGGGGATGTTTCATTATCATTTATTCATAGCTTTAATGTACTTAATGTTACTTAGTGTGATCTCTCCTATAAATAGAGAGCTCTCATTCACATTGTAATCAACATCCACAAAATACACCCCAAGCCAAACACTAGCCTATATCTCTTCTCTATTGTAATTCTCCATATTTGAGAGTTCTTTGAGCTCCTTTTGATAATATAAGAGTACTACTCACCGGAGGACGTAGCCTAAGTTGGGTGAACCTCGTTAAATTTTTGTGTCATTTTATTGCTTTACTTTCTCCTACAAACATTGATATCATTAATAGCGTAATTTGTTTGTCACAAAACCTCATACACTCGATCTTGGCAATATTGGAGTTTGAAACACATTTTTCGAATTCTAATATAGTATCGTTTTCAATTGGTATCAGAGCCAAGTTGTTGTTATCATATTTTAGAGGTTATATTGGTGCAACATGGCTACAATGAAACTTGATATTGATAATTTTGATAGGAGTGTGAACTTTGGCTTATGGCAAGTCAAAATGAAAGCAATTTTGATACAAAATGGAGTGCATAAAGCACTAGGTGGTGTGGAGAAGAAACCCGAAGGCATAAGTGAGGCTAAGTGGGAAGAAATGGATGCGAAGGCTCTTTCCGCCATACAACTTTGTCTCTCTAATGAAGTTTTGAGATAAGTTGTAAAGGAGGAAACTTCAAAAGGCATTTGGGAAAAAATGGAATCACTCTATATGGAAAAGAGTGTTACCAATCGACTTTTGTTAAACAGTCGTTTGTATGATCTCAGATTGCAAGAAGGGAAGCCCATGAAATCGCACCTTGATGAATTTTACTCAATAATTATGGATTTGCAAAATATTGATGTAAAAGTGGATGATGAGGATTTGGCTATTCTATTGTTAGTTTCACTACCACCCTCATATAAGCATTTTAGGGAAACCTTGTTATATGGAAGAGACACTTTGAGTAGTGAGGATGTTAGAAAGGCTTTGACTCAAAAAGACCTTATTGATTCTCAATTTGCTCAAAAGGAGTCTAGAGTTTCCAATGATGCTTTAATTGTTAAAGAGTCAAGTAGGAACAAAAGGAGCATGACTTGCAGCTTTTGTAAGAAGAAAGGCCACCTCAAGAAAGATTGTTGGAAATTAAAAGCCAAAAAATCCGATGAAAGCAAGTCCACAAAAGCTATCTCCGCCGAAGATTGCTATATTGTAGATGATATGTATGATGTTGGTGCTCTTGTTGTTACTAGTAAATATAAGGGTGGTGATTCTTGGATTTTGGATTCGGGATGTTCGAGACACATAACTTTTAACTCTAGTTTCTTCTCAACTTATCAAAAGGTTGATGGAAGAAAAGTCACTATGGGCAATGAGGCTAGTTGTCCGATAGTTGGTATTGGAGATGTTAAAATTGTCATGTTTGATGGTGTTGTAAGAACATTGACCAGAGTCCTTCATGTTCCAGGTATGAATAGAAACTTAATTTCCCTTAGTATTCTGGATAAAGAAGGTTTTAAGTGCATTGGTAAAGGTGGAGTTTTGAAGGTTGGCAAGGGTCCTGATATGTTCTTGAAAGGATCCATTAACGATGGCTTGTATATGCTTTTGGGTTCAACCTTAATTAGCTCGGCTTGTGTGTCCACTACTTCAATCGAGCATGAAAATGAAAATGATACTTCTTTAAGAAATGACAGTTTGAGAATAATTCCAACATATCCCAATAAATCCATGGGATGTATGGACTTGATTGGTAATTAAATTTCATACTCTTGTGAGTCCTTTGAGGGCATTTTTAGTGCATGTGCTATGTTTATGCACATGTGTTGTTTTTGTTTTGAGTATGATGTTGTGTAAGTTGTTATATTATGTTGGAGTGAATTAGAGAATTCCATTGACTTGGGTGAACTCAAGTCAAGGTGGAGATTGTTATGAATAGTGTGACTTGAGTGCACATTTGGTGTGTGCATTCATGTGGTGACTCTTGTGATGGAATCCCATAAGTATGTCATGAATGGGTGTATTAAGATGAGTCTTGATGATTGTGGTTTATGATGATGATTAAAGTATGGATTAATGAGGTAATGAAGTATGAGTTATTCATGGGAGTTATGGGACCTAATGAAGAAGTTCAAAGGTTTAAGATGCTCTACTATGCAAGTCGAGCAATACATTCAGAAGCCCTCTGAAGTGCCGCTCGACCAACTCGCTCGACCGAGCGAGCTTCAGAATGGGTCGAGCGAGAAGACAGAATGCAACTAGAAACTTCCTGTAGTCCGCTCGACCAGGCTGCTTGACCGAGCAAGCCTCTGCTTTGGTCGAGCGATGTCTCTGATGCTCCTAGGATGCTGTTTTTGACTCTTCAAGTTCTTGGGGATGTTTCATTATCATTTATTCATAGCTTTAATGTACTTAATGTTACTTAGTGTGATCTCTCCTATAAATAGAGAGCTCTCATTCACATTGTAATCAACATCTACAAAATACACCCCAAGCCAAACACTAGCCTATATCTCTTCTCTATTGTAATTCTCCATATTTGAGAGTTCTTTGAACTCCTTTTGATAATATAAGAGATACTACACACCGGAGGACATAGCCTAAGTTGGGTGAACCTCGTTAAATTTTTATGTCGTTTTATTGCTTTACTTTCTCCTACAAACATCGATATCATTGATAGCGTAATTTGTTTGTCACAAAACCTCATACACTCGATTTTGGCAATATTGGAGTTTGAAACACATTGTTCGAACTCTAATATAGCATCGTTTTCAGTTATTATAATTAAACTCATAATTTTATTGGTTAAAATTACTTTATTTTATTATTCTATATGAAATATTCTAAATTAGTTCAAATACTTCTTATTTTAATAGCTGATGGGATAAATGCAAATTAGTTCAATAACCCATTTTTATGTTTTTGAGTTATTTTGTTTGCCGAGAATTAATTCATTATTATCATCATAATAAAGATATTCCATTCTTAAAAGTTATGATCAGTGTTCGAGAGTATTAAGGAATTGATCAGTGTTTGTTTGTTCGGAGAGATCGTTTTTCACAATAAATTTTTTTTAAATTTATACAGAGTATTAAAATGAATTTCCTATTATAATTTTTATTGGATAATTTGTGTATTAATTATGCTCTCACTAAATGCGAGTTCTAGATCCGCCACTGATCTGTACCATTCCACAGTCCTTACTAGTTACTACAACTAACCCCAATTTTTATTAGAAAAAATCTATGACGGTTTATCGTATTTTAGAGTTGGTGTGCTTTCAAACTCATAAAAATTCGCTTGCAATTCATAGAATATTAAAGTTAGACGAAATACAGCTATTGGAGCAGAAAAAGCAAGCAGTAAATCTCTTTTAACAATATTATTTCTATTGACCAACTATGAATTTAATATTCATGGGATTTGAAACATAATTGAACCAAATTTCTAAAATCTCTAACGTATTACTTTATTTTACTCAGAAATTGTTATTAGTAATGGCCTAATGGGGTCGTCTCCATCCACTTCAACACTCAACAGAAGTTGTATACGTTGAAAGTTCAAACATGCTAGCAAAATACTAATTAATTAAGATCTAATAATTAGGGGTATTGTCCTTGTTAGGATTTAATGAAAACTTCATTTTTTCCAAAACAAAACCAGGGTATTGAGACTTTCTTACTATAAGACGAATCCGTATTGTTAGTTTATTTCTCTAGTTGATTACTTTAATATTTTAAGTGGAGTCTCTTTTGAGAGACCGTCTTTTCTAAAAACGGTTCTCAAAAGCCTAGTCCATTATGTTAACTTCAAAAAAAATCTGACGTGCGCGTATAAGTATAATGTGAAAAGTCACATAATATATTTGGAGTTATAACAACATTTATTTGGGGTTATAATATAAAATATTTGGTGTTATACTATATATATTTGAGGATTATCACATAATTTATTTAGGTTATAACATAATATATTTGAAGCTATAGCAATATATATATATATATTTGAGGTTATAACATAATATATATGAGGTTATAACAACATATATTTGTGGTTATAACATATTATATTTAGGGTTATAACATAATATATAGTTCGGTATATAATGGTCTGTATTTGAGGGTATAGTATTTTTATAACACCAAATATATTATGTTATAACCCCAAATGTATGTTGTTATTTCTCCATATATATTATAATATTACTTCAAATATACATTGTTACAACTCTAAATATATTATGTTATAACCCCAAATATATAATGTTATAACCACAAATATATGTTGTTATAACCCCATATATATTATGTTATAACCTCAAATATATATATTGTTATAACTTCAAAGATATTATGTTATAATCCAAAATAAATTATTTTATAAACCTCAAATATATGGTGGTATAACACCAAATATATTATGTTATAACCCCAAATATATAATGTGACTTTTCACATTACACTTACACGCGCGCGTCAGTTTTTTTTTAAATTAACATAATGTGTTGGGCTTTTGAGAACCGTCTTTAGAAAAGACGGTCTCAAGTAAGAATTGTTGTATTTTAAGTGGTCACTTTAAGGTAATAAGTTATCACTATAAGACAAAAACTATAATAAATTATCACTTTAAGCTCATAAGTGATCACTTTAAGATATTAAGTGTACACTGGACAACCCAATAAAAATTATTTCTCTGTGAGACCTTCTCATTTTGAGAATGTGTGATTAAGAATTTGGTGTCATTTCAAAAGCATGTATAAACTTTCTAAGGTAATATTTCAGATTTGATTTACATTGTTCTCTGTTTTTTTTTTCCTAATATACCATGTATTTAAAAAACAACGGGTATTTAGTTTGAATAAAAACTTTTCTATTATCTTTTAAATGAATAAAAGCTACATAATAATAGAAAATGTAGGTTGATTAGTTTAATTTTATTCAATTTAGGCTTTTAGAGGAAAGAATGTACATCCTTAATGTTTCCTATTTATATTTTTTTTAGTTTTTTTCAAGGATCCAAGTCAACTAGTTTAAACAAATAGTTTTAGTATGGAAATATGTTCTATTCTTTATCATGTTGCATCACATAAGAGACCTTTTATATATAATGCTATATATTCCACATAAAATAAAGAGTCAATGAAATTTAAACTTGTGACCCTCAATTAATCTAGGGTAAGTAATTACACCCATATGATGATACAGCATCCTAAGTAACTCTATTTCACAATCAATTCTTCATACATTGTAAAATTACTAATTTGACAATATAAATTGTTTTATTAATATTTAATCTTTTCTTTCAATGGTCAAAATATATGATTTATGATTAACAAAACTTAATTTTTGTCTCATTTATTGGCCATTTTGTTAGTTGTTACTTAATGGAAATGCATATTTGGTAAAATTAGTTATTAATCATAGGCTAGGTGCTAATCAGAGGAAAAAAAGTAGATAAACAAGTTAAAAATAATGAAAAAATTGCACAACAAATTTTATTCACAAATTTTTGTGAAAGACGGTCTTTTTGAGAGACTATTTTTGATTAGGTCGGCCTATTAAGAAAAATGTAGAGTAAGAGTAGACGTCTCTGAGAGAGACGGTCTCTCAGAATACTGACTGAACTTTCTTTATTTGATCATTTAAAAAGTCAAAAATAAACAAAAGCGAACAACAAACATATTAAAATCTGGTTATCAAAGTTGAAAGACCCATAAAAAAATGTAGTTTTTTTCGGCTTGATACAAAAGTGTATACGTTCAACAAATACAAGTAATATACCTATATGATAAATTAAGGCCTCCTAATAATTATTCAAGTTACCAACTCCCCACAAATAAAAGTAGTTAGTTTGCTGTGGAAACGCGGCCCGACCGCCCGAGCGAGACAATCGGCCCCATTTCATGTGGAGTGAGCAATTTTGCGCTAACCATTATTATTGCAAGCCAAGTTGTTCACCTTATTTTGGCATCTTGACTTTCTAATTGATTTATGCCTACATTTGCTTCATATAGTTGACATTATGTATAAATGGAATATTGTATGTTTCGGGATACCTTGTAGCTTTGAGGTATCATGCCAACTCCTCTTTTACTTTTTAAAAAAATTTCGTTATATTTACAATATTTTATTTTTAAGATAGAAATTCGAATAAGATTTTTAAGACGTATATAGATAATGCGTATTTAATGCAAAAAGTAAACGAGAAGAACAAAAAAAGAATGAAGGGAGTATAATAATACTCTCAATTCTTATTGTCTTATTGAAATTTATATAAAATATGATTTTTTTAATACTAATTCTTGATTGAGGTCATCTCACCGTGAGACGACTCTAATTAGGTAAGCTCAAATTTAAAGACATGTTGAAATTCAATTTTTTACGATTTTTTTTAACTAATGGGCTGTTTGTATGGACTTGTCTCACAATGAGACAATCTCATACAACACTTGCTTTTTTAAAATATATTGTAAGAAGCAGTGGAGGAAAAAAAAATTGAAAACAATTTGTGGATAGAATAAATACGTGGATGCAACGATGAGGCAAATGATTCCGAAATTATATGTACCAAGCGATTTTATGTAGCAATTTTAAGAGTACATAACCGAGTATTCAATTATAAAAAAATGAAAATACAAATTTTTATAGGATATTATCTAAATCTATATATGGTGATTGACTTAATCATTACCCTTTAAGTAAATATGAGGAAATAGTGAAAAAATTTCCTGTTCTCTTCACCTTAAAGTTTTTTGAGTTGAATTTATTTTTATTATTTTTAATTTTTTAGTTAAAATAAATGACTTATTTTTACTAATTGAGTTTAATTTTACTGATTAATTTTTTTATTTTTTTATTTTTACACTAATAAAATTTCACAAGCCAACATTAACTTTATTAACACAAAGATAAGACCTTAAACTCAAAATTCAAGCTAGCTAGTGGGGTTAGATGCAGATTTGCAGATTCAACTTTATCTTATTCTTTTTGTTGTAAAAATTTATTTTTTTAAGAATTTTTCTGATGATGTTTCTCGAGTTGAGGGCTTATGAGAATGAATTGTCGTCTTCCTTCCCTTTCCATATCGTAATCGTAATTTCTATGAACAGGATATATTGAATTAGATGATGATGAAGATGATTAATAAGAACCTAATTAATAATACCCTAATTTTTTGAAATCAAGAATTTCACATTGTTATTATTTTTGTACCTAACTAATACTCAATTTCATATAAAAGTACTAAGATTAGGTGGCATTCCCTATATATATCTCCATCCAAAGCCATCAAAAAACAACATAAAACAAATACATTAAAGATTCATATTCCAACCCCATCAAAAAAAAAAGAGAGAAGTAATTATGGGAATATTTGGAGAATCCAAGGCATGTCCAAAAAGAGAAATTAGAAGCACAAAACAAGGAAACAAATTTTCAAAAACAAGTCTTCTAGAAGTTCTTGCTCAAGGTTGTAACATTTCTTCCTACACTGCAGAAGATGGGACTGTTAGAATAAAGATTCTTGTCAACAAACAAGATTTTAAAAGAATTATCAACAATGCATCATCATCACCATCAATAGGAACGAATCGTGACCGTTCGATTAATTCTCCTTCATCAATCTCATCATCACCATCAATGGAAAGAAGGTTGTATGATCTTATGAAAAGGAAGAAAAAATCCATGGGTAATAAATCTTGCTCTACTTGGTTGCCTGTTCTTCAAAGCATTCCCGAAGAACACTGCTAATGTTCAGTGTCATATGATTTGCTAGTTTTATCATAAATCGCAAATCGCAAATTAAGAAAAATAAATCACAATAATTAGTTTTAACTAATTTGTGATTATTTGGAATACAGATTCATAATATAAATAAGTCGGTGAATTATGTTATACTAATCGGGACCAACCAAGCTCATATTCTGAACTCATTGTACAAAACTAATTATTGGTACCGGTAGGTCCTGTATTTTTTTTTCTAATGGTGACTTTTTTTGGCACAAGTATATTTAGAAAGCTTGACATTAGGTACTCCTATCATGTATTTTTTTACCCTTTTTTCCATCCTAATACATGTTAAATGTTGGGATGCTGGTTGTTTTAACCTTGTAAAGGTTATTCATTTGTATTATTTCCCATTTTTTCAGTTTTCAGTTATGGATTATTATGTATTTCAAATAGTAAAGTATATTCTATTTCCCTTTTTATGCATCTAATTTCCATATATGTATAAGACTAAAAGTTATGTGCTACACTTGTGACTAGGGAAGGCAATGAGTTAGACTCGGCTCGTATTATTAACCTTCCGACTTTGCTCTGGATAAAACTCTGATTATGTTTTTCAGTTCACCTTCATTTGGAGTCGAATCATGCATACTCCAACTTAGCTTCAACTCAGATTCTCGGACCACTAACCAATTTGGATTATTATCAAGCTTTATTCTTATCGATCTTATATTAATGATTTAAAAGCATAAAATAACTAACATAGTAGCCTTTTAAATACAACTTAACAAAGAAAATATGTCCTTCAAATTCTAGAATTGCAATTAGAATCGTTAGAATCATTTGGAATCGTAGAATGACAACTAAAATCGTACGATTCTACCGATTCTACACGATGTTAAAAATACTCTATAAAATGCCAAACTGGACCTTAGTCCAATCAATCAACTATATCCCTGGATCGTCTTGTTTACTTTTGAGTGCCAGAGCAAAAGATGAAAATGGTCTCTGTAGCAAGAGCGGCACTCTCGATACATAATTAACATTAATAACTATACTTAAGATAAATAATGCGTAAGTGTAAAACGCTGAACTGCTAAAAACCATTTAAACTAAAATCGTTCAAAACATAAGTGAAAAAAATATCTTACAACTGAGAAAATATAAAATAAGGTTTACTTAAATACGATAAAAAAAACATAAGTACAATATAGTCATCAAGTAAAATCATTGAAGCTAAGTCCTCGATAGAATAATTAAAGTTGCGGCCTGGATCGAAACCTGAGCTAAATTTTCCTGCAAAATACTGTCATCCATAATACGGATGACAGCCGATTAAATCGGTCAGCGATAAAGCCGGATACAATTTTCTCAACAAGCTTATGATGCGATAGTTAAATCATGCTTACAAAATAATCATCAAGCACAATATAGAAGGTTATTACTCATTATTGACCTTTACTAAGCCATTAAGTTACATTCTCAATACTTGCAGAAGTTCATTACTGCTACTAAATACTTGGTAACCTTAATGCTTATTTAATCAAATTCAATTAAGCCTCATAACTTTACCATCATAGCACATCACAAGATCACAACAATAATGACAACTGATATATGTAAGGGTCTGGTTAGGTGAGGACCGTAGTCCTAAACCCTAACTGTGGTGGGAGTCGTCACTCCTCTCAATACTGTTATGCTCGAGACTTCACAGGATGGGTTTTTCTCGGACCCCCTGTCTGACACCGCATTTTACGTGCCAGCTAACACGGACGCCGGGATTTTACATGCCGATCTATGGTTCGACGTTACCTTACTATCAGAGTCATACAATCAATATCATGCAATATCAAACAAGACTCTAAACCGAAATAGTTTACATTCTTATAAGTCAAACTGGCACTAGTCAAAATTTTGACAATTCTACCCTTTTAATAGAAACAAATTATTAGTATCTAATAAATTAATATTAATTAAATAACAAATTTTCGTAGCTATACTAAGATTCCTGAGGCTAAACTAAGTCATTATTATGTCATAAATAATCATAAAAGTCAAGAGTAAAATTAATAACGTATTTTATCAAATAATTAGTAAAATAGTAAAACGGATCTATCATAACTATAAAAAAAACATAATCCGACAAGTTATTAAAGGTCCAAAATCTAAATGAAATGAGTTTTCGAGAAAAACAACGCTAAGCATTTTAACAAATTTGTTTGACTATTTTACCAATAAACCGATTAAAAATTTATCAAAACACCAAGATGATATGGAATCATTTTAAACACATAAGTTTATTTAACTAGTGAAATTCATATATATTTATATTATCATATTAATCAAAAATTTCCATATATATGACTTTTTTTCGAGTGTCCCAAAAGTATTATTGTTTTGACGAAAATATCACTAAACTAGATATGACTTTAATATTACCATGTAAAGTTTAAATGACTAAAATAAAATCATGTTGATCATGCTTTTATATTATCAAGTAACCATAAATAAATATCACATAACGAGAGAGTTAAGAAAATGTGTACCATTTTCCTCCAAAGGTGGTGCTAAACCAATTAAGAGAATAATAATAATAATAAAATAAGAACTTAAAGAAATAAGCTCCAAAACAGAAGGTCTTCAAGGTTCCAAGCTTCAAAGAAGTAGATCTTCAATTACCCAAAAGAAAATGATATCCAAGCTCCAAAAGATAATACTTGACTTTTTAAAAGTTGATGATTATTGGCTTAAGAAGTGATAAGATCAAGCTCCATCTTCATTTGATTCTTCAACAAATAAAAAGGGTATAAAGTTAGTAAGATGTTAATGAAGTGAAGATATAAGAAAGAATGGTAGAAAGATTTGATGATGGGGTGCAAGTGATCTCATGACTAAGGAGGGGTATTTATAATGGGTTTTGGGAACCTTTTTAGTTCATAAGATTGTATGAAAAAGAAGGGGAACTTGTGTAAGTGATTTAGAGTATGTAAGTGAATGTGTAAGAGTTGGAGTGTATAAGTGGATGTGTAAGAGTTTGGAGTGTAGAAGAAGGTTAACTTGTGTAAGGAAATGGTGATAACTTGTGTAAGTGATGAACATTATGGATTGATGTAGAAAGGATTTTGGTTCATCAAATTTTTGTTCTAGTTTATACTAGTGAAATGTTTTAGATTAATGGGAAAGTATGATTAAGGTTTGATTATGAAACTATGATAGTTTACTTAGAAAATTTTAATTAAAACTATACTTAAAGTTAATAAGAAAAATATAGTTAATTTTTAGGTATAAAATAATTAAATCAAAGTTGTAAGGTTAAAATAATTTACGTCAATGATAATATAATAATATGTGTATGTACCTATCACGATAATATATTAATATGTACCTATTACGATAAAATTGTAACTTATATAGAGTACAAGAGTACATATCAAAAGTTGCATGAAACAGAAAATAAAATTAGTTCAACAAAGTATGACAATTACAATTTAATAAACTTGTTCATAGTCTACTATTTAATAATCTAAGACAACATTTACTAAAAATCATCATCTTCAAGAATTTCAACTCCGCTCTCTTCTACGCCGATAACTTGAGGTTCTTTGTTTGGATCCCGCAAAATCGGAATTTCAACACCGTCTTCAAGAGAATTGTTATCTTCACACAAATAAAAAACGAACTATTTAATTAGCTATGAATCTCTTTATTTCTCAAAATGCAAAAAAAGAAAGACAATTTACCATTTTCAACATCATATCCATATAGCCAACTTCGGGTTGTGACCAAAGTCTCGGCACTCTCCGGTAGTAAGGAAGCTCTCCATTTTGTTAGTATCCTACTTCCCAAGCTAAAACTCGACTCGAAAGCAACAGTAGTAATTGGAATACTTAATAAATCTCTTGCCATACTTGCAACTTGTGGAAACCTTTTAGCATTATCCTTCCACCAACCAAGAACATCCAAATCCGACAAAGGATCCAATTTATGCTCACCTAAGTAGTCATCTAGTTGTGTTCTACCTTGAGAAGAAGAATTCTCAGAAGATGAAAACGCCTACAAAACAAAAGAACTTCTATTAATAATTATTGAATAACTGATGTCCATCACCATTGAAAGTATTGTAATGGTCCCAACAATCTGATGTCCATTTTCTCTTGCGAGTTCCGAATGTTGGAGTAGCTTCTTGCCCAATGTTAGGAGTCTCAACATCTGTTCCATAACTTCCATCTGTTCCAGGATTGTTACTATCATCATTTGGCTCAACTCCTACAAAACAATGTAGATTACAGGTTCATTATATTAGCATTTGGGTCTAAAAGTGTCATCATTTGCCTTTGAAGTTTGATTTATGCAGATGTTGATCAATTTTAATTGTTTACTTCCTAGGGTTACGATCAATTTTATGCAGAGGTTGAAACTATAATTCAATCCCTCTCTTCATTTATTAGCAAATTTCTACATTACACTTAAATTTAGCTTTGAATCCAAATTCTCTGCAAGATTTTAAAGAAAAAGGATTCAGTAAAAAAGTTTAACCAAATTTGCTTCTCCAACAAATGTCCACTGAATATTTTGGGCATTCAGAAAGATAATTTCAGATTTACACATCACTACTATATTTCAAAATTACATGGGATGTGCGGATGTGCCTATGTTTTAGCAATAATCGACATGGCTCTGAATCAGCAAACATGGCTCAGCAAATATGGGATATGCAAATATTTACTTACAATCCAGAACAATTTTATTAATGGGCACAACAAAAACAAACAGGAAAGCTACCAAAATAAGATCAAACAACAAAAACCAAGCACCAAAATATAATTAAATTTACACAATTTCTTCGAAGAACAAAAACCTCGAAGAAGCTACCCCAGAAAAAGTCAAGAGGAAGATGACGGCGAGTGAGGAACAGGAAAGCGATCTTAGGAGGACCAACGAAGAAACTGGAACCTACACGCCGAGAAATTCGCGAGGAATTCGAAGAAAACATCGATTCATACTGAAATTTCCAGAATCCGAATACGCAAACTAAAATTAACTACAAGTCAACAAGTAAAAAAATGAAATTGGTACTTCAAATTACCTTCTTGAGGAGTGGGAGATGATGAAGAAGAAAAGAATTGTCCAAGAGGTGATGGCGAACACCCTTTTCGTGGGAACGGAGGGCGGCGGCGGCTACTACTTGAAGCTCGACGTCCCATAGATTTAGGGCTAATGATGACTGGGAACGGAGATGATGAAGAAGAAGGAAGGCTGAGGATGAAGAAGAAGGAAGGAGAACTGCAGATTAGGGCCGGCTGACTGGCTGAGGAATGATATGAGGCTGAAATAGTGAAATGAAATGAAGCGCCTTTCCTCTTTTAATTTTTAAATTTTAAGGGTTGAAACCCGACGGGTCCAACCCGACCCGACCCGTTTTTGACCCATTTTTTGCGGGTTTAAAAAAGCGGGTTAAACGGGTCACTTTTTTAAAATATTTGTTCAAAACCCGCTTTTTGCGGGTCGGGTTTTTTGGGTTTAGCGGGTCGGGTTCATAATTGACAGTTCTAGTACAAAGGGTTCATTACAACATCAAGAACTTTCATATTGATTGATTTAATCATGATAATCAACTAAACTAAGACAACAACATTAACTCACTTCATTCACCAAAGTCAACCAACAATGAGCATAATTGAAACAAATAATAGTGGACAATAGACCAATAACAACACACAAAGATTTTTACGTAGAATTAGAAAATCCCTTTTGTATGAAGGATAAAAACCACGAGAGTAACCAAGGGAGTCCATTCAAGTCACTCATATTATGATAAAATGAAATTACAAGCACCAATAGCAAACCAACAAAGTGCACTATCTACCATCAAGCATCAACAAGAGAAATACAATAAGATAAGAAAAATGAAAAAAATTTCACCGAAAAAACAGTGCAACCACTGTTTAGGCTCGTTTCCCGGCACACCAGACCAACAAATCCAATCACCACCGTTCAGATTAAAGCCCCATGTGTTCCCTAGTTCCTACAAGATATTCAAAGATGAGCCAAAACAGGTCACGCTTGCCCCTCCATCGGACATGTTGATTGAAACTGTGCGCACTAATATTTTTTGGAATAAACCCACTTTCTCTCTCCTCACTTTTTTTTCTTTCTCTTTTGTGTGTTTTGTTTATGTAGGAAAATTTAGATAAAAAAGTAGTGAATTGATTTATTAGGAGGGGAAGGTGAGCAAATATGTAGAAAAGACTTTATAATGTAATTAATTTGGTTACAAGCTTACTATAATATCTTAGATATTTTATTTTTTGATTACTTTTTTCTAGAAACTTCTACTATAATATCTTACATATTTTTATCCTTTAATTTTTTAGTTTAGATGGCTTTCTGTTTAATATTTTTAAAATCTTTGATTTTTATAGATTATTTTAACACTTCCCTTAATTTTAAAAATTTTGAACTCTGAATTGTCTTCTGAACTCAATAAATCTATCAGTTGATGTGGGTTTTATGAAAATGTCTGTGAACTGCTCCCCCGTCTTGCAAAACTGTAGTTCGATCTCTTTCTTATCTATCAGCTCACGAATGTAGTAATGTCGTATCTCAATGTGTTTTGATCTGCTATGAAACACTAGATTCTTCGTCATTGCTATTGTTGACATGTTGTCGCAGAACATTATAGTTGGTGTTTCTTGCTTATATTGTAAATCGATCAATATCCTTCTAAGCCAGACTGCTTCACATGATGCACTTGTTGCTGCAATATACTATGCTTCTGCTGATGATAAAGCTATCGGTGCCTGCTTTTTTGATGACCATGAGACCACCTTGGTTCCAAATAGAAATACGTACCCGCTTGTGCTTTTTCTATCATCCACGCTTCCAGCCCAGTCGCTATCGGTGTATCCTGTGAGCTTGAAATCTTTTTCAGTCTCATACATGATCCCATAATTCTTTGTTCCCTTAATGTATCTGAGAATCTTATTAGCTGTTGTTAGATGATCCTTGCTCGGTTCACTCATAAACCTGGATACGATGCTGACAGTGTAACAGGAGCAGCATCTCGATACATAATTAACATTTAATAATAATGTTTAATACAAAAATTTTGCGAAAGTCTCAAAATGCCGAACTGTTAAAAACTTTAAATCATAAAAAACTGAAATTGTTTAAAACAAAAGTAAAATATAACATCTGATAGCTCAAAATGAAAAAAAATACATCATCATCAAGTCATCAGTAAAGATACAAAAAGCAGCTAAGTTCTCGATAAATAGTAATTGCTGCGACCTGGATCGGAACCTGAACTAAATCTTACAAAATGCTGCCACCCATGATATGGATGACAGCCGATTGAATCGCCCAGCGCTTAACGCCGAACATAACTTCCTATCCAGCTCAAGATACGGAAATTATACGCTACATTTACAAAATAATAATTTAAGTACGAACTTATAATTAATTGACACCACCATATACTTTTACTATACTTTTAAGTCATTAAGATACCATTCTCGATCCTGATAGAAGTACGTTACTGCCACTTATACAATGCGGTAATCGTAACACTTAAGTAAGTTCATTTGGTTAATACTCATAACTGTACCATGCATCATAGCATCAACACTAATCAAGTTTATCACTGATCAACAAACACATCAATATGACACCTGATATATATAAGGGTCTGGTAGGTGAGGACCGTAGTCCTAAATCCTAACTGTGGTGGGAGTCGTCACCCCTCCAATACAATTTATGCTCGAGCTCTACAGGATAGGTAGCTAACCCCCTGTCTTACACCACATTTTACGTACCGGCCAACACGGGCGACGGGATTTTACATGTCGGTCCATGGTTCGACATTATATTCAATCACACAAGTACATCACATTTTTATTACTACAATTTGACATTGACTTTGACTTTGATCAACTTAGGTGATAACTTCTTTTATTTAATAAAATTCTTAATCGTAACGTAAAATTAACGTTTATGTCTTTATACATTCATTATTAAAAATTTACACATTAATTTTATTTATAACTTTATTTTTAATAGTTCGCTAAATTCACCCTAATAACTTAATATTCTATTAATAGTCTCCAAATTAATATTTTTCACAAGTAGCTACTAAAATCTATTTCTTTTTAAAAAAGTTCCCAAAATCAACATTTCCAACTTTACAATAAATAAAACTTTATTCTCTTCAAAAAAAAAATCAAATACTCTAGTTAAAATTCAAGTTAAAATTGCATCATTTGGATAAATTTCTAAAATTCTACAAGTTCACAAAAAAAAATCAATATTTCAAGTTTAGAAAAATAAGTAAACTTATTAGGTTTGCAAAAATCAACATTCAAGTCATAAAACAAATAAAACTTATAATTTCACAAAAATCAATATTTCTATTTTAAAAAACAAGTCAAACTTATAATTTTCACAAAAGTCAATATTTCTAATTATAAAACAAGTAAAACTTATAATTTCACAAAATCAATATATCACACATAGTTTGAGCGGCAAGTATACTAAAAATAATTTTACATCATTTTACATAAATTTTGGTTAAATAGTTAGCAAATAAAATATTTTGTACTAAATAGAGATTAAAAGTTACTTTTATTACGAAATCTCATGTATTTAAGAAAAACACTTCAATATTTAATAACTTATAAAAATTTCTCGAAAATATCTTTTTAAATTGTTATCTTATTATTATCACAAAAATAGTTGTAATAATTTAAAATAGTAAATCAAACTCTTTTTTTATTATTATATGATAGTGGTCGAATGGCCTTTTGAGTGTTTTGGGCCCTTTCCATATAAAAAGAACGACTTAATTTAATTTATCATGCTAAATCCTAGATTTAAATAATTAATATAACCACTTACAAATATAAAAACTTTACGCAATAACATAGAAATTTACTATAACTTTAAGGATAAACTTAAATCTCAAAATAAAGTATAATAACAATATTCTTAATATAATCATACTTAGTAAAATACATCCATAAAATAACTTACTACCTTATAAACTAGTTTGAGGGCTAATATAAACATATTAATAAAAAATTCTAACATAAAAAAATAATAACATTCCTAATGTAACACGGAACTCATAAACATACTAGCACTAGTTTATATCATAAATCATACTTAATATCACTAGAATATAATTTTGCACCCAACTTCCTAAACTTGTTCAAAGATTATTAAATTAACATACTAAAAATACTTTTAGCATACACATACTTAATGTAGTAAGATTTTAATGAAGGAAAAATATAAGAAAGAATGTTAGAAAGATTTGATGATGGTAGTGTAAGTGATCTCATGGCTAAGAAGGGTATTTATAATGGATTTGGGAAACTTTATGGTTCATTAGATTGTATGAAAAAAGAGAGTTAGGAGTATAGAAGAAGGTTAACTTATGTAAGTGATTTAGAGTGTGTAAGTGAATGTGTAAGAGTTGGAGTGTATAAGTGAATGTGTAAGAGTTTGGAGTGTAGAAGAAGGTTAGCTTGTGTAAGGAAATGGTGATAGCTTGTGTATGTGATGAACATCATGGGTTACTATAGAAAGAATTTCGATTCATCAAAATTTTGTTCTAGTATGTTAATAATAAAAATACGACTCATTTTTATGTATAAAATAATTAAATCAAAATTATATGGTTAAAATAATAAGTAGTAATGTTAGTTTAAAGAAGAAAGTTAAAACGTAACGTTTTACAAAATCGTGAAGATAATAATAAAATTTACTTTTCGTAATATAAAATAATAAAATAATATTATAGTGCGTATAAAAAGATTTTAAACAAAATAATATTTTAAAGTTTAAGATTTGAAAGTAATTGCAAAATTGAAAAAGGTTTAGGAATTAAAGATGGTTTGAAATGGATAACCAAAGGATTAGAGATTTGAATTGAAAATTCAGAATAATTAATCGAAAGATTATGATTAAGAATTTTGAGTCTGTTACAGACAGCGTTGAATATATCTGGTCTTGTATGTGTGAGATAAATGAGAGAACCGACCAAGCTTTGATATATTGCTCCGTCGACTTTTGGTTTGCCATGGTACTTTGATAACTTCTCATTGATTGCTATTAGTGTAGCCAGCGGTTTACACTCACTCATGTTGATTTTGCATATTTCTCTTGTGATAGAAATATTCTTCCTGGACTTTGTTTCATTTGCATGCCAAGGAAGTATTTCATTGTACCGAGGTCTGTCATCTCGTACTCCTTCATCATAGCCTTTTTAAATTCTTTGATCATTGTTATATGTGTGCCTGTATAGATTAGACCATCCACGTACAGGCTTAAAATGAGAAAGTTGTTACCTTGTGTCTTGATGTAAAGTGAAAGTTCACTCGAACTTTTGATGAAACCATGCTGAAGAAGATAATTATCGATATTGTTGTTCCACACTCAACACTTGGAGTACCCATACTAATCAAATAAGAACAATAACTCAACAATAAAAATCAATAAAACCCAATTGAATAATAAATAATAACCCTAAACACTTGGAGTACTCAATTTGAACCCCAACTTTAATTATGAACAAAATCCAAAATGAAGCAAGAACTCACTAAATTTTCTTTTGAAATCACAATCATTACTTAAAATATAAATCAATTCATCATCATTTAAAATACCAAGCAATAAAGGGAGAATAATTACCCTAAATTAATCTCAATTACCCAATAAAAAACCTTTAACATTCAATTAAAGGAATACCCAATTTGTTTTATACCTTCTAATCCCATTTTTAAAATCCCATATCAATACTATATCAAGACACCTTTTAGTATTTTAGTCATAACTTCCTCATACGAAATCATATAGAGGCGATTCAAGTGGCTACGCGACCATGACTCAGAGCTCTACAAATCTTATGAAGACACCAGAACCTAGAAAAAATCACAACTAACCCGAAAATGGCAAAAACAGAATGCTCAATTTTTGAGCTGAAATTTCAATATCCAAATACTAAATTTTATACTAGAAACCAAATAACCCATATAACCAATTTTAATCAACACTAAAAACAACTCAATTACTAATTGAATCCATATACTCATCTTAAATTCAAGTTGATACCTAAATTTGATCAAAGACCCAAATTGAATCCACAAATACTAAACTACTTTAAAACTTTCAATTAATACTTAAATAGAATAGTTTGTGGGTTACCTCAATCACCATTGAAGGACCTTTCAACTTTCAATCTTGAACTTCAATTCACTAATTTTTCCCAAATCAGAAACCCTAACTTGATTCTTCAATAAACCAAAAATAAAGAGGTGAGGAAGTGGTGATTGAAGTGGCGGCAAAGGTGGTGCAGCAGCTCCGTTGACGGTGGAGGGAGGACAAGAACCGGCTGCTTGCTGGCGGCACCACAGCTGGGTTCAAACACAGCTTGTGGCTGCTGTTAGTGGGGTGAAACCCGGGTGCTGCTGCTGGTGCTGCACGAGGGGAGCAGGAGTGGCTGGAGGTGCGATGGCTGCTCGTGGTGAGGCTAAACATGGCTGCTAGTAAGTGAGTGAGGGAGGGCCGGCTTCACAGCGAGAAGAGGGAGGAAGAGAAAAGAGAGGGAGGGAAAAAAGTCGTGTCGTTTTGTTTGTAAGGAGCACGGGGTGTGTCGGTTAGAAGGGAAAAGAATGGGTTCATTTTTAGCTTTGACCCATTAAATTCTATTAAAGTCGTTTCATTGTAAGACAGTCTTATATAAGACATGCTGTAAGGGTATAATAGGCGATTTATGAAATAAGTAATTGGTAGTATGAATAAGGATTGCATTTAGGAATTTATTTTTCAATACTTTATTTAAATTTATTTTATAAAGATAAGATAATAATCAATTAATAAAATATAATCAAAATACACTTTTATCGAAGTATTCTTTATATAAATTTTATATATTAAATAAGATATACCTCTTTCTTGAAATGTTAACAAATGAAATACTTGAGTCAATATTATCAAAATAAAAATATTTTTATTCGAATTAACTTACTTAATAACCCCAATCAGCTTAATAAACTTATAATTAAGCTTTATTAAATGTAGTCTATTTCAGCGGTATACTTTGTCTTCTTGGCCTTTGATGACGTATCCCTGCGTTGCTCGATGTACACTTCTTCTTCAAGTTCTCCATTTAGAAATGCTGATTTGACATCGAGCTGAAAGACTGGTAGCTGATGTTGTGCCGCTAGTGGTAGGACTGTTTTGATTGTCTCCATGCGGACAATTGGTGCATATGTTTCGTTGAAGTCGATTCCTGTTGCGCATATCCCTTTGCAACGAGCCTTGCTTTGTACTTGTTGATGGTGCCATCATCGTTATGCTTCACCTTGTAGACCCACTTGAGTCCGATGACTTCCTTGTCTTGTGGCTTGTCTACAAGCTCCCATGTGTGGTTCTTCTCGATCATTTTAATTTCTTCGTTCATTGCCTTGATCCATGTTTCTTCTTGTGCTACTTTTTGAAATGTTTGTGGCTCACTAGAGAAAAGCGCCATCATTGCTTGGTCACAATGGTAATCTTGTAGCCATGTTGGCGGTTGTCGATCCCGTGTTGATCTTCGGGTTTCTTGATGTTGAGGAGTTGAGCGTGATGTTTGGTTTTCTGAGGTTGGGGATGATCTTGTACTTCGATGATGGTTTTGTTAGTTGGTCTGCTCCTTCTTCTTCACTTGGATTTTTCGGGAGAGTATCTCCTTCACAAGCTTCAATTTTTTTTTTCTTTCCACATCCATTCAGTTGCTTCGTCAAAAATTACGTCTCTTGAGATGATTAATTCTTTGGATTCGGGCTTGTAAAGGCGATATCCTTTTGTTTCGTGACTGTATCCAATGAATATGCATTTTTCTCCATTCTCGTTGAGCTTTTCCTGATTCTCCTTCGGTATGTGGGCCTAAGCTACGCACCCAAATACTTTGAGGTGCTCTACTCAACCCTTGACTTTCTCTTGTGTCAAGCTTCATATGGTGTTAAATCCTTAACTGCTTTTGTGGGAAATCTGTTGAGGATATATACTGCTGTGTGAACAGCTTCGGCCTAGTATCTTTTTGGTAGATGTTTACCCTGCATCATGTTGCGGGTCATCTCTGCTACAGTGCGGTTTTTGAATTTGTTGCTTGTAAATTCTCCGATGTTTACCCAGTATATTAAGAGAATGCCCACTTTGATTTTCTGTGAGGCTTTGAATTGCATGATGTGGGAAAAAGCTTATGATTTTTTCTCCAGGAAATATACCCACATCATGCGAGAGTAGTCATCTACAAACAACAGAAATTATCTTTTTCTCGTCAAGAGACGAATTCTTGTTAGGACCCTAAATATCTGCATGAACAAGCTCTAGAGGAGCCTTAGCCCTCCAAGAAGCTGTAAGAAATGGCAATATGTGCATCTTGCCATATATACAGCCCTCACATATTTTTCTTTCATTTTTTATTGATGGTAGACCAATTACCATTTCTTTTTGTTTTATAGTTTTAGACTATTAAAATTTAGATGCCCAAATCTTAAATGCCATAAGGTGGATTCATCATTTCTTGAGGTTAAAGCCAATTTTTCTTCAAATGGCATTTTTAATGGGAATATTTTGTTGGGAGCCATTTCGACAGTTGTTATTATCTGACCCTTATTTTATCATAAATTTGACATTTACTGTTCTCAAATTTAACTATATAGCCTTTTTTTAATTAGTTAGCCTGCGCTTAATAGATTTTGTGCAAGTTCGGGAACATAGAAAACTTCATAAATTAATTTTGATGAGCCATTTTTGTTTTAACAGCGACTGTCCCTTTTCCGGCAACATCTTTTTTTTTGCCGTCGCCAAATGCGATGTGTGTTTTAACATTTTTGTCAAGAGTGACAAAATAATTTTTATCGCCAGTCATGTGATTTGAACAACCACTATCGATATACCATACGTCATTTACTTTTTCTTAGGCATTTAATCCAGTATATAATATTTGTTTTTCGGAATTATTATTTTCGCAATAGTTTGCTTCGTTATTTTGTCGATACCAACAATCGTTTTCGAGGTGAGTGTGTTCCTCTCCCCTACCACGATTATTTGATGTTTCTTCTTTTTCATATTTGTTGTCATCACCATTTTTTTTCACCAATAGAAAAATTTAATTTAACTTGATTCCATTAGTTCGGGGATACTTTATTGATATAAATTTTTCTTATTAACCTCTTCTATTGTCGTGGCAATAATGTTATATTTTTGTTAAAGACTCCGTAATATTTTTCGAATCACATTTTCATCTTCAATTTTACCACCTTTTGATCTTATTTGATAGACTATAGTAGTTACTCGATCAAAGAATGAATGTATTGTTTCATTTTCTACATTTAGTAAATTATCAATTTCTCTCCATAGAGATTGTAGTTTAAAAAGAATTACCTCTTTTCGGAGCCTCTGTATTCTATCTCCAGGATCCTCCAAGCCTCCGTAGCTGTTTTTGCGGGCATGATCGTTGTAAGTATTATCTCGTCGACTCCGCGATATAATAGGGACAAGACATAGTTATCCCTTATCCTATTTTGTTTATATTGTTTTATTTTTATTTCATCCCAAGATGACTCTTTGGTTTCATCTTTTGTTGGTCATAACCTTCTGATACTAATTCCCATAAATCTTGAGAGACAAATATTAACCTCATTTGTATGGCCCATTTTTCATATTTTTCTCCCATAAATGTGGGAACCCAGTTAACTTGGGAGTAAGTAATAGTTGAGGCCATTTTTTATTTTGCGGTTAAAGGTTTATTTTATTGTGGAGTATGAAAAAATTTGTCAATGTGTTTAGGGTGTTTGGAAGTCTTGGTTTAATTTGCTCTGATACCAAATGTAATAAAATTTAAATAAAAATAGTAGTGAATTGATTTATTTAGAGAGGAAGGTGAGCAAATACGTAAAAAGACTATCTTTTTTCATTGCCCAAAAATTAATTACATCAATAGGTATTTATAATGATCAATTTGGTTACAAGCTTGCTATAATATCTTAGATATTTTATTTTTTAATTACCTTTTTCTATGAACTTCTACTATAATATCTTAGATATTTTTATTTTTTAAAATTGCAAAGAAACACCTTATAAAACCAGTTTTTGTAAAAAAAAAACACCTTTTAAGAGACTTTTTATTAAAAAAAACACCTTAAATCAGTTTTCGGTGATTTTTGTCAACTTTTAGGCATTGACTTTTGAGCTCAAATGGCATAGTCAACGCCTGAAAGTTGACAAAAGTCACCGGAAACTGATTTAAGGTGTTTTTTTTTAATAAAAAGTCTCTTAAAAGGTGTTTTTTTACAAAAAAACTGATTTTATAAGGTGTTTCTTTACAAATTTTCCTTTTTTATATTTAATATTTTTAAAATTTTAGATTTTTCTAAATTATTTTAACAGTTCCACCCCACCAATTAGTACCTGTTTTGACAGTAAAGAAAAGGCTAAAATTAACACCCTCAAAGCTTCTAACAGACTCTACCCAAATTATAATAGATAGGGACAAATAAATGTGACCCACAAAATATTATAACTCTAAAAGCGGGCTGGACACCCAATAGATAAGGGGTACTTTTCGTTTGCTTAGTAAGGTGTTAAACCACCAAAAACAAGCAGAATGAAATATGGAAACGAAGGTGCAACAAAGTGCATAAAGGAGTGTGTGTCCAGGGCCGTCTCTGAGATTTTTGAGACCCTTGGCAAATTATTAATTAATACACTAACTTGTAAAATCATAGTTAGTACATCATTAATATTTCTATCTCTATGAAATTTTTTTGAGATTGAGTATTTTTTTAATGCTTATGGTTTTAATATATTTTCCATTAATTTTATTTTAATATTTCTATAATATTTGTGGTCTTATTATGTTTCCTATAAATTATATTTTAACTATTCTAAAGTTTATGATCCTTATATTTTCACTGATTTTATTTTTAGTATATTTTTTTTAGTATTTGGTTACCACTTTTCTTCCATTAATTGTATAATTCAATAAAATAATATAGTCACCATCTAAAAGTTTTAACTTTTCGTAAATTCCTTATGTAAGAACATCAAATAGAAACAGTAGTCGAAGTTAGCTTTAAGGCCATAAGCATGAGGGAAATCATCAAATAATTGCTTCAAAATTGCTATGGATTTAACCCAACCCATAGAAGAGTTATATAAGATCATATGCAAAAGGCAAGTATATATGAGAGTAATAGCATACAGCATCTAAGATGAAATGAAAATTAAGAGATCGTAATCCAATCAACAAACAAATTGGGGATTCCAGTGTCAAGGAGCATGGCTCTTATGTATGACTTGTGGTGAAAGTTTGATTTTGGTTTGGATTCGATACAAATTAAAATCAAACAGAATAAAATTCAGTTTTGATATTTTCAGTCCAAATCCAAATCATAATATTTATAATCCAAATTGAATCGAACCGAATCTTAAAATATCAATCCAAATTGAACTAAATAAACCGAATTGCACCGATTTGTATATTTTGCACCGAAAATCAAATTTGCATGTATTGTTTAATTTCAAACTTATTCTTCCTAAAGCTCCTAAATAGATATTAATAATTTTAGGATTTTTAATTTGAACAAGTAAAAAACTTTTAACAAAAATCTAAAAATAAGGGCAAAAATTCAAACAAATCAAATGGAAGATATAACATGCCGTTAACATTTCGGTTTTTTCGGTTTTTCGATTTTGTTGGACCCTAAATCGAATCCAAACCAAACACCGAATTATAATTAAAATTCAATCCAAATCAAACCAAATTTAAAATATAGTCAAACAAAATTATTTATTCGATTTGGTTTGATTTGGTATTCGATTTTTCACTAAATTACTTACACCCCAATGTATGACCACTCCAGAAAATCATGTCTAAAAATAATTTTATTATAGGACAAAAGAACATTTTTCAGCCTGAGTCTAGCAAGTATAAAGCCTGCCTGAGCAGAGTTATATAACGACCTTGCCGAGTCTAGAGATTATCTTGGAAAGTACTTTTTCCGTTAAATTATACTTGTTACATTTAATTTTTTTGCGCTATTTTATTTATATGTTAAATTATACACATCTAAAAAGTATACAAAATTAATATTATGAAAGTATGCGATTAGATGATTCAAACAAGATCTCAGTTGACTATAATTTTTTACTTACAAATCAGCCATAATATATGAAATAAGCTTGAACAGTAAATAGTACTTATAATCGAAATGTAACAAGTATTTCAGAACTAAATAAGTACTAAAGCAACATGAGAACAATAGAAGCATTTTTTATTTTAGGTAAGAGGGTAAATCAGGGTGCAATCTGTACATCGTACTTGATTCGAAGCAAATTACTTAATTTTAAGCCATTTACTCAACTGCCTTCGATAGTCAAGTTCCAACGCCTGCAGTGGAGTGTTTAAAGGTAAGGCATGCTTGATACATTATTTTGAGAGCTAGCAATTAAGTTGAATAACATGAGCTTTATGTTGGGACTGAACAAAAGAATCAAGTAATCAACACAATGAAGAGATTTAAAAAAATTATTGCCTAAACTTTTATTTTAGTTTCAAATGGTTGGAAAATTCAGAATATAAGTGTAAGAGGAAAAGCATACTAATTATATTAAGATATATAATAAGTTAAAGCCCATGATAAATACTATGAAAATATAGGGTCAAAAGTACTATTACAATAATAGGGACAAAAGGGTAACATCCAATGTCTAAGAAAGAAAAACTGATGCAATTAAAATTGCAAAGGTTAGAAATTTAGCGATGAGTTGCGCTTTTTGCATAGACTCGCTGCATAGGTTAGGGACGAGCAGTCACTTTTTGCACAGACTTTCCGCATACTTTTCAGAAAAATACAAATCGGGGCAGAAGAAAAGCGACGAGTCGTTGCCCATCAGTCATCTCTTCTGAGCTGTGACTCGTCGCCTATGATTTGGGATTCTGTTTGCGCGTTTCTCTTTGGATTTTGGGGGGTTAAGGTTTTAATATACCCTAATTACACCCACTAATCAATTACTAAGTGACATGGGATAGTGGCGAACATAGGTTAGTGGAGTTTGGATTCGAACTCCTATAAGGAGATCAAATTCAAGGGTTTAATTACTCTTAATTTCGTTGCTCCTCAATTTCATTCTCTACAAGTTATTTAAAGTAAAGGAAATTAACTACTTTTTTCATTTTATTTCTAAGTTCGCTCTATATAATATCTTATTCTTTACAGTGTCATTTATATAGTGCTTATACTTAAATGCAAAATGTTGTATCTCAAAAGTTTATTCCATATTCTTAAGCCTAAGCACCAAGTAGACTGAATAATGCTTTTAGAAAAACTAAATAATGTCTCGATTTGGTATCAAGATACCAAAGACAATATTGTCTAAGTTTTAATTTCTAGAATTTTTTAGTAGGTTGTTAAGACTTATAATCTTGTTACAATTTTTGTAATTTCTTTAAATTTTCTAATCAATACAACGATCTATATCGGTACTTTAGATATAACACAGACAAACACAAAAGTGAGACTTTATTTTCTTTAATACACTTTTTTACCAAACCTATATTTCACTTGATTAATCATACATATCACCAATAACCCGATCAGCAAATAGTTCATAAGCATTTGATTAAATCCTTTGGAGTCGCAACAAGAAATTGACCAATCCTTTTTCTTTTAGTGGCAGCTTCACAACCTACTTCATTGTTAATCCCTTTGTTTTTAAGATTTTGCTATATTTTATTTTATTTTTACATTATCCAATGCATTGAATAAATTGTTAATATCTTTAATTATACATAGTAAAAAATTATAATAAGCCGATATTAATAATTTTTGTATTGAGATTAATCAAACAATATCTGACTTAACTATATTTTAACGTATAAAATAAAAATAAAATAAAAACTAAAATCGATTGATGAACAGTGCCAAATAGCAAATGTTGCAAAATATTAGGAAATATCGCATACTAGTTAGGAAAATATTTTGTGCTTTTAATCATAAAATTTAATTAATTAACTCCTATCTGAACTTAGCTTGATTTAGACTTAGCATGATTGGGATTAATTACACCGAAGTAGACTTGGGAAAAATTGATCCGACCCGAAAATTGATCCGAAACCCGCCCGAAAAAATTGGGTTGAAACCCGGAAATTTTGACCCGAACCCGTAAAAAAACGGGTCGGTCGGGTCCGGGTCGGGTCTGACCCGATGGGTTGGTGCTTTTAAAAAAAACCTAAGTTGGTCAATTCGTTTTCATCTTTACTTCTCTCATTCTCTGTCTCGTTTCATCTTCTTCTCTGTTAAAAAAACCAAACAAACCCTACTTCTCTACTAGCGTGCTGCTGCTGCCGCCATTCCTCTTCCTCAAGTTCTCACGCTCGATTTTGCTGCCGCCATTCATCTTCCTCAAGTTCTCACGCTCGATTTTGCTGCCGCCATTCATCTTCCTCAAGTTCTCACGCTCGATTTTGCTGCCGCCATTGTCGAATGTAAGTTACTTGCTGATTTGAATCTCCTTTCTCTTCACTCCCTTAGTCCCTTTCCTTTGATTCTTTGTTGATTCTTTGTTTTTGTTGTTGATTCTTGTTGATTCTGATTTGTGATGCCAATTGAGGGTTGAATTCAAATATTTCGGAAGTTTTTGAATCAATTACAATTTGAAGTTTTTGAATTAGTCTTCTGTCTCAGTTGGGTTGGGACTTGGGAGGTAGGTATTAGTGATTCTTTAGGGATTTTTGTTTTAAAGTTTAAAGTTTGATACATTTTCAGAGGATAGATTGTCCATACCCTTGTGATACAAGTTGCCAAAATCGAATTTTTGAGCCTCAAGAACCACATCATCATCATAAAGTATAGTATTTTTTTCTGAATTCCTCAACAAAATTACATTCATATTATTTTATAGGTGCTACATGGAAGAATCCATATCTACCTACAGGGTGGAGGTGGAAGAAGATCTGGAATAATGCTATTTCAGAAACTGCTTCTTATTTTTTGTTTAGTAGTTTATGGAAGCTTGTTAGTGAAGTAGGCTTTGTATTTGTAATTTGTATAAATTATATAGAGATCATCCAACAACATTCTTTATACTTGTACTAGCATTACAAAAATACAGTGGTCTTTGTATAGAGTATATAATCCATTATACCTAAGTTATTGAATGGGATTTTTTCAACCTTGACATCTATGTTTAATTTTGTAAAATTTTGGTGATTAAAGATTTTCATCGTTGTATGTTGTTTGTTTGTTGATAAGCATGTCAAAACAAAAACGAAGACCTCCAAAATCTCCATTTTCAATGCCAAATCTTCCAATAATTCAAGGATATACTCAACTCTCACCATCTTCATCCTCAACTCCATCTTCAACTCCAATTATTTCACCGGGATTTTCAGTCTCTTCTTCATGTAGTGCGAATTCATGTCCAAGTGTGGGTAAGTTATGAATAAATTTGTTTTTTTTTTATAAATTAGTTTAACTGAATGTTTTTTTATAAATTAGTCTAATGTTTAATTTTGCTAAGTCGGTCATTGAAGATGAAGATGAAGATGAAAAAGAAGATGAAGGCGAAGAAGAAAATCTAAATGAAGATGAAGTGTTTGAACAATTTGCTATTTAACATGTTCTTATTTATACTTTTAAATTGATTCATTTGGATTTTTTTTTTTTTGTAGTATGATGCATTTTAGACATTTTAATGATTTTTTTTTTATGTTGAATTAGTCGATTGGATATTCTGATGTTTTATGGTAACCCGTTGGATCAATCCGAACCGACCCGAAACCCGGAGTGATCCGACCTGAAACTGACTCGATCCGAAACTGACCCGACCCGAAAATGACCCGACCGAAATTGATCCGACCCAAAACCCGACCGACCGACCGTTTTCCCAGGTCTACACCGAAGTTATTCTTAGGTGTCCCCCTAACAACTAGACCCTCTTCTCCTTGTGTAAAGTCATCATTCATAACGAGTTGATTTCAATCAACTTTCTCTATAACAAGGCACCTTTTGTTGGACATTTAGAACATGATAGGATATATACCATGTATTATTAATTAGTGGAAAATATAAGTGTTACAATTTAAAGTCTAAAGTGTTTTAAACATACAAAAGCAAATATATAATGCATAGGCCTAACTAAACTTTTGCTCGACCCATGCTCAAAAATGGCCTTGCTCGATCCTTGCTTGACCCAATCAAGCGTATGCATGTGTTCGTGTCTCTTCATATTAACTGACTGTTTGTTATGTATGGATCATACTCAAATTTCAATCATTAAAACAGTTTAATACATTAGTTATATGATTGAAGTAATAGAATGATTGAATGCAATCTCTATTATAAATAGAGGGAGTTACATGTAAGGAGATATAATTTATTATTCATTTTCTGATTTTCTCTTTTCTCTTAAGAATACTTATATTTTGTCTTTTCTATTCTTAGGATGAATATTCAAAGAGAGTTATAAACTCTTTGTTTATTTTTTGTTTTTATAATCTACAAAGCACATAATCATTTATTCTATGCACCTTGTACTAAGTGTCTTTTGAGTAGTTGTTTGTATCTCGTTTTTGAATTTCATTAACATTTTCAGGTACAAATGTGTGAGAAATATCACAATAGAAAAGTCTTCATACGCCTACAACTAGTAACAAGTTTTTGAGTGACACACATTATTGCAAACTAATCTTCAAGAAATTACAACTTGGTGATCATATAATAAGGAGTTTGGTTGTCGAACACACAGGGGAATACAAACATATACTTTGTAATTTGTATTTTAATTGTATTATATTGCTAGTACTATTTATTGTATCAAGTGTAAATGCTTCTTTACTGTACAAAATAGTCTATTTAAAATGCTTATAATCTTTTTTGCAAAGAACAAAATTATTTAATAGTAAGATCCTCATCATCTAAAACCAATACATCAAGATTTCTTAAATCCATGACAATAGAATTATATTCATCAAGATAAGATTCAAAAGAACGATCTTACAAATGTCTTAGATCATGAAGCTTACTCTTAAACAAAAGTCAAATGTGTCATGTACGGGGAATTTTTGTTTACATTTTTGGTTTCTAAATAGATTTCGAGTATAAATTTGTTTTTCAGTTGGGAATTTTGTCTGAATCGGACTGAAAAAGTGTAAACCAAATTAATTTTTTATGCTTTGATTTAGTTTGTGGCCCGATTTTGATTTATATTGGATTGAAAAATAAAGAACACAAATAAATTTATTTTAATTTGATTTTATAAAAACATAAAAGTACAAACAGAACATTCACCACTATCAAGAGTAGTGCCATATAAGAGAGGTTACGAATATACTTTTATATTCAAATAGTTTACATGATTTAATCCGCCATAATTTACACGTATACATCTACCATTCTAATAAGTCTAATTACAGCAACTTTTTAAAAGCTACTGCTTTTCGTCCTCTTGTTTTGGCATATATATATAATCAAATAAAAAAGATTTTAAAATGAGAAAGGTGAGAAGGATTTTTATTTGATTTTATTTGGTTACTATATATAGTTACCTTTCTGTGTAACATAGTTACTTTTACAATTATGAATTTTTGGCTCAATCGTGACTATAGATTTTTTTTATTTTAGTGAAATCAAGAGTGTAAAGTCTTTCTTACCCTTCTTATTTTCAACCTCTTCTAAATAAATCTCTCCTATATATATATATATATATAGATGATATGAGAGTCAAAATTATTCGAACCTCACAAGAAACAAATAATAGCTCAAAATTTCTTACGTGCATTGATTAATACGGCTACTAAACTTTAATCTAAATGCAAGCTGCTATCTACAATATGTCCTTTTACTAAGGTTGAAAGCCAATGAAATGAGGCTACTAGTGTTTCATGTTATAATTAAATGCATTTAAAAAATTTGTCAGTTTATTATTTTTTGTTTTGATTTGATGTTAAATATAAGAAATGTTTACAGAAAATAATAAAAGCTGAATCTTTTATATTAGATAGTAGATTGAGTATATTATTTTATTAAATTTTAGAGAAAATATGGGTCAATAAACATTAAAAAAAATGGGTACCACAAACATTTAAAAATGTTAAATTAAATATAAAACATGTGAGGAATAAGCATAATAAAAATATTAAAATAAGGTTAGTGGAAAATATATAGCGCTCATAAAGATTAAAAATATTAGAATTATGGCGACTAAGACTTTATTTCAAAAAAATGTAATATAAATAGAAAGATTCTTTAGAAATTTAATAAATAAAACTGCTTAAAATGAAAAATGGGAATATCAAATAGGTAAGAAGCTAAGGGATTATAATAGTACTCCTATTTCATAATCATAAGTAATAAAGAATGATTTAAAAATCGAGTTTTATTTTAATTGAAGCATGTACCATTTTTTCTATGTATCATTTTGAATTTGATTTTCGCTACACCTTTTCCTTTTCCTTTTCCTTTCCCTTTCCTCTTCCCTGACTTATTCGGTATATATTTAATAAAAGAATGATTTGCCAAATAATAAGCAAAAGTAGTAAAATTCAGGTCCTATCATATGAATGTCACTTGATGGAAATGGCGGTTGATGTATAATCAAGTTGATTGAGACACAATTGAACTAATGGAATACAGATTATGAGATACTCATATTTTTAAGAAACAATTTAGGGCGAGATTAAGAAAAATTAAAGTATTCAACTATAAGTAATATTTTAACAATATACGACGAAGTACTTACATTATTAGAAAACTTTACCAATTTACATACTTCATTATAAAGTTAACTTCTATTAGGGAAAAGCTAATCAATGTCTTGGAAACGTTTGTTGATAAAAATACTCCTTCGGTCCCTATGAAAACGCACGCAAATTATTTTAGGTGAAATTTAGTAGAAAGAGAAATTAAGTTAGAAAATAAAACAAAACACAAGTAGATGATAAATATGAGTCGTTAAGATGAAGAGAGATAGTAAGTTTATAGATGAGATTTAAAGAAAGAAAATGAAGCTATTGTCTTAAAGAAAAAGGATGCAAAATAAATGGAACAAACTAAAATGTAAAAAGGTGCAAATTCAGAGAGATAGAGTAGAGTAATATTCAATGAAACAAAATATAAGATAAAAGCAACAAAATATATGTATTTTAACGTGTTACTTGACTATAAATATAAAAATTAAGTCTGTGTCATATTCTATAATGCTTATATAAATTTAAATTTAAAATATCTTCTGCTTAGTTATTTTAGATTCATTTATATCCTTGTCTACGAGTTTTGTTAGATAATAAGATCTTGTTTTAAAATTACACCGAGTACATTGATCATAATTTCCATGGACAGGATACCTATGAAAAAGGATGCACTGAGTACGATGAAAATCTAAAAATATGAGAAATGAATAGATTAAGGAGGTTTGGCTAATGATTTTTCATTTTATCCATGAATCTAGTTTAACGAAATAGTTAATAGTAGGTCACAGTCTTTTAGTTAGACGGTGACCAATGACAATGTCATTTCGATATTTGAAGTCTTTGGAGTTTGGGCCAGTGTGTTTCGCTTTCTATATATCTTTCCTTCTCAACAAAATTCGCTCACTTTACATAAATATGTCTAGTGACGGTCGTGGAGCGGGTTGCACGCAGGTCAATTGAAATCAAAACCTAATGATATCATTGTTGCACGGAGGTGGAGGGGTAGGTTTTTGTGCACACAAACTGGCGCTAGTACTTTCGGAGATGTTATTTTCCACTAGATAGCAAAGTGAAAGAATTTGGTCCCTGGGCTAGGCGACGTAGGCAGGCAGGTAATTGAGATTGGTTAATTACTACCCCCTGCCTGGCGAACCTACGAATTGTAGGCTTCTACCTAAATATAAAGGACACATTTTCTAGGCTTATTATGAGGAGACTATGCGCACAACTTCGATTTTAGAGAGTCGTACTAGGAAGAAGAAGGTAGATAGCATCATCATCAGGCTCTGAGATATGACCAATGAGCTATATAGAGAATTACCCCATACTCTTTTGGGTTTTATGTCGTGTATCATTCACGAGCACATTGATAGAGCCTTTATTTATGCATTTTTACAGAGGTGAAAGTCAAATAGGAACACCTTTCACGTGCAATGAATACTAAGGATATTTGTTGGTGCTTCATTGCCCACGGATCCCATGAAAACGACATGTGGCTTGGCTTTCGGAGGCCTTATTGGAGAGCCTTTGAGCGAGCTGTCCAGGACGAGAATCTTTTTCAATGGGGGCATCAATGCTAGTGACCATCTCAGCATGTGCAATAGGACTCAGTCTCTACGGGTGTAGCTTGCAACCTACTATATGGATATTGTGGGATTGACACCGTTGGTCGATAAGACACATATTGGGATGCGTCCTCACCTAATTTTAGAAGTCGATGAGGAGGAAAATGAGATTTGTTAAGGGGCAATTACTTTGGCATATTTATATCGCCAATTAGGTGTCGCTAGAAGGTTTGAAGCAAGCCCATTGAGAGATGTATGACACTCCTACAAACATGGATCTATGAGGACTTATTCCACCCTCATCCTCGTTAACGTGACATTCAGAATAAGAGGAGGTCTAAGTTGTGGACGTCTTTGAAGACATCGCCTGATGTATCTAGACTAGTGGCATGTATGGGTATTTTTGACTCCATATTAGAGACTTGGGTAATGTTTTAGATATGTAATTCTATTATTTATTCCTACTTTAAATAAGATTATTTTATTGATTGTATATGTATTTGTAGGTGGATTGGATTTCATATATTACTAATCCTTCGTAGTTGTTGAGCAAACTCGGGCACTGTATATATTGGGTGTACTACATATTTTAATATCATCGAGATGTATTTTCCTCAAAAGACAATTAGACAACTTAAATATGTTCAGTATATCCTTCTTGCGCAACTATGACCTACAGATGCCCATCGACCGACACAGGGTTTCTACTTAGTCTAATATGGGCCAACGAGTATTATTGTTGAAACTTAGGGTATGTTCCCTTACTGTACATGCATAGGGGACCAAACACTCATCTTAGCATCTTTTCCATTTGAAATCATTCCTAAGCACCTAGACTGGTACAAAGTGGCGTCTCACCCAATTGTTATCCCAAGGGAAGGTTAATATCTCATTTGTAGAGATTGATAGTAAAGCTGACTACTTAAGCATTTTAAATTACTTTTTAATTACAATTTGTATATTTAGTTATATACTATCTTTTATATTTCAAGTGCGCCAATGAATGGCGGAGGCCCACTCCGACCATTACTTACACTTCTAGGTGTTCATTCGGGTTATCGGGTCGGTTTCGGACGGGTGTTATTCGATTCGGTTGTATTTCGGATGCGTGTTGCGATGGGTAATACTCGGGTCGGGTCGATTTGTCATGGTTCGGTTGAAGATCGGTTATTCGAACTATCAGGCTAGTGTCAGGTCGGTGTCGGTTAAAGTTCGTGTCGAGTTTCAATCGGTCTCAGGTTGTCATCGGTTAATAATTGGTTCGGTTTTACCAGGTATAGATCGGGTTCAAGTATTTTTCAAGTAGAATTCGGCTACGAATTGCGAATTACTAATTACTATTGATCGAATCAGTATCAGATTAAGTTGTTAGTCATTTTTTAATTCATGATAAGGTTCCTTTACTTAAAGCAAAATAGTGAAAATGCAAATCACTTAGTGATCATTATTACATTGTTACTTTTACTTGTTTGACCGGAAATTAAAATTATAAAGTTCTATCGATTTTCATCTAATTCACTTAAAAGTAGTTAAATAAACATTGACCATTGATTATTAACTCTAAATATATGAAATCATGTATTTATAAAATTTATTTTATTAAAATATTTATGACTTTATTAGAATAACTAATAGATGATTGAATATGAGTCAATCATACTTCTATGTAAAAAATTGGTTCGGGTTTATAGCAGTTCGATCTAAACTTCGTTCGGGTTAAGTCGGTTTTAGCCAAATCGAGTTTGGTTTTGAGCATGATTCGGGTCGGATATGACTCAGGTCGGTCATTATTAGGTTCGGGTAATCTCGGTTAACTGTTATGTGTCGGTTAGAAAAATCAGTTACAGCTCGGGTTCAGTTTTCCCATTTTCGGTTGTCAACCGGTTCGTATATAGCTTCGAGTCGGGTAATGTCGGTTCTATAAACCTAAAAAAGGAACACATTTTCAGGTCGGTTTACTTTCAATTTCAGATCGAATTTTCGGGTCGGGTTATTTTTGAATAGCTCCGCTTACACCGCCCTATTTGAGCGAGGTGACACTTTAGAATATCCGATAAGTGGATATTTATATGGATCTACACGTCAAAGATTTTTTTTTTTCCAATGATAGCTTTCTATAGGTCTTAGAATTCCGTAGACTCTACCCCCTATCTTATTGTATTCATTTTCTATAATGTTTAAGCACTTGTATTAATTTGACACTTTGTGCAATATAATTACAAACTTTATTTTATTGATTATTTTTTAGTAACAAATTACATTAATGTGCAATGCACTTCAAACTATGGACTATTTAAATTAATTGAATCTTTAGTTGTATCATTTGGTCTAGTGACATATGACTTATGAGTCTATTTTACAGATATATTCTAGTGTAATATCAGTCTTCATAATGTCTTGCTTCAATTTAACTTAATATGTGGTAGATGAGATGAATCATCATTCATTAGATGTAAACCTTATGCTCTTGGATTTCTTGTAGTGGTAGAATTAGTCATTTGTATTCCGTGTTTTACCATCTACCAGTTCTGTTATAAGCTATTGTGATGTTAAGAAAGATTGTTGCAGAGTACAAGCTGCATGGAGCTTCCAACCAGTTTCTATAAAGTGTTGATAATTACAAACAATTATTTTAATCTTAGTTAAAACAAGATGTCGTATCAAACATTAGATACCTATGTGCATCCATTTCCATTGACATCACAATTCGAATCAAATGCCAATTCTCTTTGCCATCCATATCCGTGATTGTGATTGTTCTAAATCCACAATTAACATATCCAATAACATCAATCCAGTTAAAAAATATTTATAGTCCTACTGATTTTGCACCATTTGCTTTTTTTAAGCAACGGTTTAACTTTTTTTAATCTCATCTTCAAACTTATTATTTGTTATCTTTATCACTCATTTTTATTATCTAATTGTCTTTTTATTTTATTCTCCAATCTAATTATTTTTTTTTTTTGCATTTTCACTCAAAAACACAAATATTGCTAATTTAAAGGAATAAATATAATATTTATTTATGAAAGTGAAATTAAATTAATAAACATAGGTCACAATTAGGGATGACAATGGATTTCAAATGTAAACATGAAATTGAAATAGAGAAATAAAAACAATATTAATGATCGACTTATATAGTCTTTTGTTAAGGATTGGCTTAAAGACATCACGGCGGCTCTTCAGTGGGACCTGAATGTCTGTAATTGAATGTTTAAGTTACCTTACCTTACAAGAAAACCATAATTTCTACAGTTGACCTTTTAAATTATTCAGCAACTTGACTAAAAGTAAGAAAATTCAAAATGATAAAGTACTTAATATTAAAATAAATAAAATAAGAAAAAAATAAAATAAAAATCTCAAAAATCCTCCTATAAAATGAAGACGCATAAAGATAATTTACTACTTTTATAAATAACTATTATTTATTTATATTAATATACTACTATGGATAACTAATCATCCACATCAACTCATTTGTCCTTTTCCCTAATTTTAATTAGTAGTACAATTTGCATTTTATTTATTTATTCATTACTCTAATTTAATTTTTTATATATCTAATTATATATAATTAAAAATTACAAATAAAATAAAAACTATAATTGATTAATAAATAACTAGTGTACAAAAGGCAATGAGAACTTAGAACGGAAACTACGGAGTAAATCATACGTTGCAAAATCCAAATTTTAAAAATTTTCTTACACAATTGAAAAAAATATATACAAATATAAAAATGTTTCCAAAATAATGCGTACTGATTTTAAAGTTTATATAAGCTTTTTCCAATAGCGAAATTCGAATGATATATTAATGGTGTCAAATTTAAACTTTTGACCTTTTAGTTCTAAGAACATATCGATATATAAATACTTTTTTTATTTTTATTTATTCTTTCTATTTTTTATAGATACCAATGTACATAAGTCAAATAAATTTAATTGTGAGTTTTTAAAAATAATATAAAGTTGATATTTAGAAGGTATATATTAAAACAAATCTATTAAAATTTTATATGAATATGTTTTTTCACATAAATCGATGCGAAATCATAGTTAAATTATACGTTAAAATTTGTATATTTTATTTTAGAAAATCATATAAAAATAATGAGAGTTACATTTTAGGGAAAAAGTGGGGAGGTGTGACGCCCCTCCCATAAGTTCCGCCACTGGTTTTTGTCATAATTAATCATTTTATTACTTCATAATTAAATAAGCGAATGAATTGATTTAGTAAATAAATGTAGTCTTTACCATCTTGGTAACAAATGTAAAATTCTGACTATCAGATAAGAAGATTAATATACTTTCTCAGTTTCATATTAGTTGTAACTAGAGATGCAGGCGGGGCGGGTCTAATAGGAGACCCGCCCCATCCCCGCCCCATGGGTCCCGGTTTGATGGGTCATGGGGCGGGTACGGGTATAAAATTCATACCCACTGCAGGGATGGGGATCGGGATGGGTTTTAGGTGAAACCCGCCCCATCCCAGCCCCACCCCGCCCCGCCGCAGTGAACAAATTTTTTAAAAAATTTATTTTCAAATTTCTGGAATTCTTGAAAGTATTTTCAAATTTTTTTAAAAGTTTTTAAAAATCCCGGTTTATATTGTTTAAAAAAAAATTTTCAAAACCCTAAATTTCAAAACCCTTTTTCTTTCACTGTGCTGTGCTGGCCGTCATTACTCATTTCCTCTTTCTTCAATCTTCACTGCCATTCTTCTTCAATCATCTTCTTCTTGAAACAGACCCCCATCTTCATCAACAGGTAAGCATCAAAGAACATAATATCATCTCGGGTTGAAGAAAATATAAAGCTTTTTTTCTCCCCATATATTTTTGCGTCATTTCCTTGCTTTCTGTTTATTTTATCTCTTGGTATCTGTTGGTATGTATGAATATCAATTCTTCAGTTTGTTTCACTTCATTTTCAGTTTGCAAAGGGTCGTTAGTTTCAATATTTTCTGGGTATTTTTTTTGATTTTGTTTTATGCCCTGTTTAACAATCCTATGGGTATTTTCAGTTTGTATCTGGGTATTCTTCATCTGTTTTATATTCCGTTTGCAAAGGGTCGTCAGTTTCATCTGTTGATTTTGTTTCAATTTCATCTGGGTATTTTCATCAGTTTGTATCTGGGTATTTTCAGTTTCATCAGTTTCAATGAAAAGCTAGTGTTATTTAAATTCAAAGTTTATAGATGCAGAGACTTACATAATTGTCACGAGCAGATAGTTCATTGATTGCTTTCCTTAATAGTTGTGCAGAGACTTTACTACCTATTTACTTCTGATGCAATTATTTTTTTTGACTAGGTTTCTTTATGTCCCTGCCCCACATAATGCCGAGGTTCTTGCCGATGCATTAAAACAATGCATTCAATCATGGAACTTGGATTTGAGATTGGCATCTATCACAGTAGATAATTGTACGACTAATGATGCTATGATGGACATCATAAAGGACTCTTTCCCATATGGTTCTCTACTTTTGGATGCTGAGTTCTTACATATGCGTTGTTGTGCACATATACTTAATCTAATTGTTCAAGATGGATTAAATGCTGTAGTGTATGATGGAGTTAATCGAATAAGGGAAAGTGTTGTGTTCTGGACTGGTTCTGATAAGAGAGTGCAAAAGTTTGAAGGTGTAGCTAATCAATTAGCCTCCGGTTACAAAAGGAAATTAACAATTGATTGTAAAATTCGTTGGAATTCAACATATGAAATGCTTTGTGTTGCTATTAATTATAAGGAAGTGTTTGCTGTTTTAAGTGGTCGAGATAAACTATACAAAAACCCACCAACTCCTGAAGATTGGGAAAAAGTTGGGAAAATATGAGTTATTGGAAGTGTTTGCTAAACTTACCCTTGATTTCTCTGCCTTAAAAACTCCTACGGCTAATATTTACTTTTCTAAAATTTGCAAACTTAAAATTACTCTATCTACTTGGCTTTCATCTCCATATGATTATGTTGTGAAGATGGCGAAAGTAATGTTAGAGAAATATAAGAAATATTGGGATAGTATGAATGGTTTGATGGGAGTTGCAACTATACTTGATCCTAGGTATAAAATGGCTCTTATTCGATTTTATTTTGCAAAGTTATTTGATAAATATGAGTATGATAGAGAGGTTAGTAGAATTAGCAATCTATTAAGGAGATTAGTTGATGAATATGAGTCTAGGAGTGAGAATACTCAAAGTAAGAGGCAACTACCTTCCAATTTAGCAAGTGGTGGGAGTTCTTGTGATGATGTTGATATGGAAGAGTTTGCACAATTTCTAGAGCGAGACAAAAATCAAACTTATGAAAAATCTGATTTGAACAAGTATTTGGAAAATGCTAACATACCACTTGAAGATAATTTTGATATTTTAAATTGGTGGAAAACAAATGGAAGCACATATCCCGTTCTTCAACAAGTAGCACGGGATATTTTGAGTATTCCTATTTCTACGGTTCCATCCGAATCATCTTTTAGCACAAGTGGTAGAGTTCTTGATCCTTATCGTAGTCGACTACTACCTCAAGCCGTTGAAGCTTTAATGTATTCTCAAAATTGGATTTGGGCTGCCCTCAAAAGTAAGCATTAATCCTATCAATATTGTGTAATTTTTATGCATTGATAAATTTTGGTTATAAAAACATTTGTGTTTGCAGATTGTGGAGAATTTAAGGACAAGGATTTTGCTAAAATTGTTGGAGAGTTAGAAGAAGAATGCGAAATGAAATTTGATAGTGATGAAATTATTCTGGATTGATTTACTTTAGATGATTTTGAGTTGATGTTGAAACTTGAAATACTTTTGTTTTAGATATGTATATTTGTTTGAGACTTTGGTTATGTATTTGTTTGAGACTTCAGATATATGTTTGTTTGAATTGAGACTTTGGATATGTGTTTTTGTTTGAGACTTTGGAGTTTGGATATGTTTTATGGGTTTTAAGGCCCAAATAATTGAATATATATATGTGACACAGATGGGTATTAAGCGGGGATTTGACGGGTGGTGGGGCGGGTAAAATGGGTATTAGACGGGGATGGATACCCAGATGGGTGGCGGGGCGGGGATGGTATTAGGTACAAACCCATTGGGGCGGGGACGGGGAAAAAAATTATACCCGCCGCGGGGATGGGGATTGATTTACCAGATGGGGATGGGGATGGTAACGCCAATACCCGCCCTACCCCACCCCGTTTGCATCCCTAGTTGTAACATTAAAAAAATTGGCACTATTCATTCATCACTATTAGTTTGTGATTAGTTTTTAATTTATAAGTTAAAAGATAGTCAAGTAAGATCTTTAATTCGTCTCATTGCAAATATTATTAATATCAAATTTTTATAATTTTATAATACATAATTATAGATATTAAGGATTGAATTAGTACATTGAACTGCATGAAAAAGCAAATGTTGCAAATAAATTGAAACGAGAGAAGTATTTGTTCTCATCTTTCCTAAAATTCTGACTACGATATAAATTTTCTTATAAATTTTCAAATAAATGGTTTCATGTAATACTTCCAATTAGACTAACTTAAGATTTCCTTCGTTCTAATTTACTTGCAATATTAGGATTGTTACACTATTCATTCACCATCTTTAATTTGCGATTATTTAATAACTTATAAGTTAAAATATAGTCAAGTAGGATCTTGTTTGATTCGTCTCAATGCAAAAAACAATAATATCTAATTTTTATAATTTTTTATTGTACATAATTTAAGATATTTAAAGATTAAATTAGTGCATTGAACAGCATGAAAAAGCAAATGTTGCAACTAATTTGGAACGTCGGAAGTATATATTTACAGTCTCAAAGTGATTATATATATAACGTAAAAGTGATCACTTAAAGTTTTAAATTAATTGATCACTTTAAACAGTATCAAAGTGATCACTTTTTAAAGTATTAAAATATTATTTATAATCTTAAATTGACTAGTTATAATCTTTAAGTGATCACTTATAATTCTACATTGTTTGTCTTTTATAGTTTTAAAGTGACCACGTATAATCTTAAAAAATCTATTAGAGAATTTGGTTAATAGTATAAACTCGTCTCATGGTGAAATGAACATATACAAGACTTGCTTTTACATTAGATATATATAATACTCTCCCCGTATAATAAAGAAGTTGCCACAATGAAAGTTCACCGAAATTAAGAAAAACGTAATCTTTTACATGATGCATATAATATTTTATTGAATAATAAAATTTATGGAGGAAAAATGGGGACCATAAACATTAAAAATGTGGAAAACTCCATGTGTTGACCCAGAGTCTTTGGATTTTTCACAAATGTTTTTTTTTATATAAATTATGTACTTATTTCGACTAAATTTCAAAATACGTGGTCAATTAGGGTGATTACGATGTTTTTGTTTTGATAATAATGTCATTACATTGGGTAAAAAAAAGCGTAAAGTTAACAAGAAAAAATTCTTTTTTGTATACCACGTGAAAAAGTTGGAAGGTCAAGGTCACTACGTAGATTAAAAAATGTTTATCTACCACATGAAAAAACCTCAGGGTAACCATATAGAATTTTTCACAAAACATATCAAAAGTGAGTTCTTGAAAAAATAGGAGGACCACAACTATTAATTTTTTTTATAAAACTAGAGGGAAACATTTGGAGACCATTAAAATATAAAAGTTTTAAAAAACAGTTAGTGCAAGATATATGAAGATTATAAACATTATTCATATACTCCATCCAATTCACTACTAATATCCCATTTGCTTTATGTACTCTATCCAATGTACTTATTCAATTCCTAATATCTCTAATTGTGTATAACTAAAAATTATGGAAAGTTGATATTAATAATTATTGCATTGCGACGAATCAAACAAGATTCCACTTCACTATGTTTTAACTTATAGATTAATAATAAAATACAAATTGAAAGTAAGAGATGAATAGTTTCTAAAAAGCAAATGGAACATTAGTAGTGAATTGGAGGGAGTATTAAAATAAGAAAATAAATAATATTAATTTTATCTAGAGCTGTTAAAAAGTGACCCGACCCGAAAATTCATTTCGAAATCGAAAGTAAACCGACCTGAAAATGTGTTCCTTTTTTAGGTTTATCGAGCCGACATTACCCGACTCGAAGCTATATACGAACCGGTTGACAACCGAAAATGGGAAAACTGAACCCGAGCTGTAACCGATTTTTCTAACCGACACATAACCGTTAACCGTGATTACCCGAACCTAATAATAACCGACCCAAGTCATATCCGACCCGAATCATGTTCAAAACCAAACTCGATCCAGCTAAAACCGACTTAACCCGAACGAAGTTTAGATCGAACTACTATAAACTCGAACCAATTTTTTACATAGAAGTATGATTGACTCATATTCAATCATCCATTAGTTATTCTAATAAAGTCATAAATATTTTAATAAAATAAATTTTATAAATACTTGATTTCATATATTTATAGTTAATAATCAATGGTCAATGTTTATTTAACTACTTTTAATAGAATTAGATGAAAATTGATAGAACTTTATAATTTTAATTTTCGGTCAAACAAGTAAAAGTAACAATGTAATAATGATCACTAATTGATTTGCATTTTCACTATATTGCTTTAAGTAAAGGAACCTTATCATGAATTAAAAAATGACGAACAACTTATTCTGGTACTGATTCGATCAATAGTAATTAGTAATTCGCAATTCGCAGCCGAATTCTACTTGAAAAATACCCGAACCCGATCTGTACCTGGTAAAACCGAACCAATTATTAACCGATGACAACCCGAGACCGATTGAAACTCGACACGAGCTTTAACCGACACCGACCTGATACTAACCCGATAGTTCGAATAACCGATCTTCAACCGAACCGTAACTAATCCACCTGACCCGAGTATGACCCGTCACAACACGCATCCGAAATATAACCGATCCGAAATACAACCGATCCGAAATACAACCGAATCAAATGACACTCGTCCAAAACCGACCCAATAACCCGAATGAACACCTCTAATTTTATCCTAAATTTATGAAATAAATAAAAATATTTATAACAATAATAAATGAAAGAATTAAAATAACTTCAATGAACCAAGGAAGTAATATACTCCCTCCAATTTATTAGTAATGTCTCATTTGCTTTTTGGATATTATTTATCTCTTACTTTTAATTTGTATTTTATTATTAATCTACTTCCTCCGTTCCATTATACTTGTTACATTTTACTTTTTACACATTCCAATGTGTTATTTTGTTTATTTATATGTTGAATTATACAAATCCAAAAATTATAAAAAGTTAATATTATGAAAGTATGCAATTAGATGATTCAAACAAGATCTCACTTGACTATATTTTTACTTACACATTTGCCGTAATGTATAAAATAAGCTTAAAGATAAATAGTGCACATAACCACACTGTAGCGAGTATTTCAGAATAGAGGAAGTATAAGTTAAAACATAGTCAAGTGAGATCTTGTTTGATTTGTCTCAATGCATAGGTTATTTATATCTACTTTCCATAATTTTTTATTTTGCATAATTAGAGTTATTAAAAATTGAATAAGTGCATTGGATAGAGTGTATAAGGTAAATGAGACATTACTAGTGAATTAACTGCCCGTTTGGTTAGTGATAGTAAATGGCGGTAATGACAATAATTTAAAGCGTAAAATTTCATCAAAAGTTCCATATCATTCTTATGGTATTGAAACTTTGATCACAAAAAAGTTATTTATTTACAAATTTCTATTACCACCTAATACCATATCTCCCAATGGTAATACATTAGAATGAATTTTATGAAGAAAATGAGATAATTGAAATTGGAGAAACATGAACATTAAGATAGCCTTGAAATTTTTTAACCAAAATTACACTAATTTTTTATTCTCATTACTAGAGTCTATTATATCCACAAAACAGACACTAAATGGAGTAATTTTTAATGCTATTATAAAAGTTGAGCAATACAAAAGTTGTCAAATTACAAGTAACTACAAAAGCTACCTAACACTTAAAGAATATTTTTATAAAATTCAGGGGGGCCACACTTGTCATAAATGACATCATTTCACATTACTATTGAAAATGATGTAAATTAAAATTTAAAATCTCATGCTCCCTCCAATTTATTACTAATGTCTCATTTGCTTTATAAACTCTATCCAATGCACTTATTTAATCCTTAATATCTATAATTATGCATAATTAAAGATTATTGAAAGTTGATATGAATAATTGTTGCAATGAAACGAATTAAATAAGATCTCACTTGACTATGTTTTAACTTATAGATTAATAATAAAATACAAATTAAGAGTAAGAGATTAATAGTATCCAAAAAGCAATGGGACGTTAGTGCTGCATTGGAGGGAATATAATATACTCTGGAGATGTTCATTCGGGTGATCGGGTCGGTTTTGGACGGGTGTCATTCGATTATGTTGTATTTCGGATCGGTTATTTTTCGGATGCGTGTTACGGCGGGTCACACTCGGTTCTGGTCGGTTAGTCACAATTCGGTTGAAGATCAGTTATTTGAGCTATCGTGTTAGTATCGGTTCGGTGTCGATTGAAGTTCCTGTCGAGTAGTCAATCGGTCTCGAGTTGTCATCGGTTAATAATTAGTTCGGTTTTTACCGGGTACAGATCGTGTTCGGGTATTTTTTTCAGTAGAATTCGGCTATGAATTACTAATTACTATAGATCGAGTCAATATCAGATTAAGTTGTTAGTCATTTTTTAATTGATGATAAGATTCCCTTTACTTAAAGAAAAATAGTTAAAATGCAAATCAGTTAGCGATTATTACTTTATTACTTTTACTTATTTGAGTGTAAATTAAAATTAAAGTTTTATCATTTTTCATCTAATTTGATTAAAAATAGTTAAATAAATATTGACCATTGATTATTAACTCTAAATATATGAAACCATGAATTTATAAAATTTAATTTATTAAAATTTCTATTACATTATAAGATTAACTAATATGTGTCCATCAAACTTCTATGTTAAAAATTGGTTCAGTTTTTGCAGCATTTCAATTAAAAATTTGTTCTGATTAAGTTGGTTTTTGCCGAATAGAGTCCGGTTTTGAGCATGATTCGGGTCGGATATGACTCGGGTCGATCACTATTAGGTTGGGGTAATCTTGGTTAACGGTTATATGTCGGTTATAGAAGATCGGTTGCAGTTCAGGTTTGATTTTATGATTTTCGGTAGTAAATCGGTTCGTGTTCAACTTCGGTTCGGATAATTTCAGTTTGATAAACCTGAAAAAGGAACCTATTTTCGAGTTGGTTAACTTTTGGTTTCAATTCAAGTTTTCAGGTTGAATCACATTTGAACAGCTCTAATGTACTCACTCTGTTTCATTACAGTTGCAAATTATAACTGATAGTTATATTTTTAGATATAATATGTCACAACCAATTTTAATTAGTTATTTAAGGACGGATGTAATATATTTTTCTTATAAATTATAACATATGTTCTGATATTCACACCTCTTTAGAATTTAAGAAAGGTAGTTAGATTAAAGAGAAAAACTATAATATACAGCAAACTTCCACTAGAGGCCACCACTATTTCTTATCTTATCAATGATACATACAAATCAGCTTACATAGTGAAAGATCATTGAAAAAAAGAGCATTACCAACCATGGGATTACCAAAGGGAGATCAGTTACTTATGAAATTACCAAGATGCCCACCAACTGCGCCGCCACCGCCGCCTCGGAGAAGGTGGAGTAGCTATACAAAGAGAGAGATTGAGAGGTTTTGGAGGAAGAAGAGATTTGAAGAAGAAGAACATTTTCTTGCGGCTATCAAAGCTGCTGCTCGTCTTAGAGCTACTAGTCATTTCTCTGTAATTATATTTCTATCCTTTGATCACTTTTTTAATCTATGTTTAGGATCAATTAAAAACATATTTTATATATAAATATAATTAAAGATGGTGTGCACACTTTATAAGTCATTCTAGTCATCCTTATATCACAATGGGTTAAAGCTGAAGGTTTCAATGACTTATAAAGCGAACATCTTTAATTTATTAAAGTTATTCGAATCTCATACGCCCTTCTCAAGAGATGGATTCATGGAACATTTGATGAGATGAAATGTGTTTATGTTTTTTGCAGGATGAGGACTATATGATATTTTTACAAAGCTTGGAGGAAATTAAAACCAAAGAAGAGGAAGTTCACTCTATTTGTCTCAAGAAGAATTGTGGAAACAATGAAGAGATTCGTGTGGGAATCAAGGATTGGTAAGTCTTTTCATTTTCTCTTTATAAAATTTTGTAAAATACTCATTATTTTGGTTAAATTTTGTTGCAATCATATATATGCAAAATAGTCTTAACGATTTAATATTTATATCCAATCTTATAAATAACTAAACTCTTCGTGATCTGATTTAAAAATAAATTTAGAATTATATAATAATCGACATGAACAAAGACATAAATAATAAAAAATCGGATCTTATTTCAATATAAACAAGTATTATTTTTTCACTATTTCTTTCCAATTGGAGCAAGTATAACTTTTTTAACTATATTTTAACTATATCTTTTTTCTTTCAGTCTACCATCTAACGGCAAAAAATTTATTTTAAATAATAAAAAGAATATATTAAGATTATTAAGAGACAGAATAAGTAGTTATGGATTATATAGCAATTAGGCATTAATAATATCTAAAGCAAAGATTAAGTTAATTCGACATATTCGTTGGGAACCCGGAACACCAATCCCTTTGACAAAAAGTCAACTTTTTATTATGTAAGGGTATGATGATAAAATTGGGTGGAGGTGTGAGAACACTACAAGCTGGTAAAGAATGGTATATACTGACCATTTACCGACTTTGGCTCGAAGGTATAGGCATGGTCGTTAATTATTTTAGTAAAAAAAAATCAATTTTTTGTATGCTCATCAAATAAATGAATAACTTCACTTTAAAAGCATTCTTCATAACAAGGACTTGTTTGGATTAGTAGAGAAAAGATGACTTCTACGGTTGTAACTAATAGCCATTAGATTCAAGTGTCAAAAAAATATTCCACCTTAAAAAGTTATACATATATATATATATGCACAGAGCCAAGGGGCTCACTCGCCCGCACTTGAGGACACTCACCTAATTTAAAAAGATTGTTGATCCCACAACTTAGCTTTGTCAAAGATTGTTGACATGTGCATCTTAGCAATTGAGCTAAACATTATTATTGATTATCTTTGTCCTAATTAGTTATATCTATAATGCAAACACATGCTGGATTAATAAGACTAGTGAGACGCGAATTATAGTTAATTAATATATACCATACTTTGATTGGTCTATATATACATTCGAAACACAATAAATTTATTATAAAAGTATATGATTTTGAATCTAAAATATTATTATTTTTGATAAATCTTTAATCTAAGTGTGTTGAAATATTTTTAATGAATTATTTCTATACTAGTTTGTACTCTCACTGAACTTGAAGTCTGGATCAACTAAAATATATATATATATATATATATATATATATATATATATATATATATATATATATATATATATATATATATATATATATATATATATATATATATATATATATATATATATATATATATATATATATATATATATATATATATATATATATATATATATATATATATATATATATATATATATATATATATATATATATATATATATATATATATATATATATATATATATATATATATATATATATATATATATATATATATATATATATATATATATATATATATATATATATATATATATATCGTAGATGACAAAGTTTAAATCTTATGAGTATAGGCGAATTTAAGTTTTCTTATAATCAACAATTTAATCCTTTTTATAAAACGATTGTTGATACATAGGTGGACAAAGAGCAAATACGCATACTTGAACCAACCATCGGTTCCAAGCGCAAGTTGTCCAATCAGAAGATCAAACAATAAGCCTGAAAGCATTTGGTTCTACAACAAGCCTTCTTCAATCTCTAATGGATTACCTAAATCTTTTTATTTTGGGGTTTGCTGAATTGCAGCATTAACCTTCAATTTCTAATGCACCAATACTATTCCTCCTTATACTACTCGGTAGTCGGTCGATCCCTTTGAGATTGTCAGTAACAGAGATACTTCTCTTCACAACATATTACCATCGGTTGTAATTTTAAAAGAACGAAAGATTAATTATTAATTCGAATTCTTACGCTTTCTTTGAAGTAATAATAGAAGGAAAGAACTAAAGCATTATGAAATTTGGTGTGTGCTTATTATGATCGTATTTATCAGGTTTTCAGCTTGGTAATATTCTACAAATATATAAGCTTAAGTTAAATTTCAACATTTTATATATTTTTATGTTAATTTATGCGTCTATTAACAATAAATTATTAAACTAAGTCAATTCTTTGGTTTAGGAAATCCAATTATGATGAAATATAGTAAATGATTTATTATAATATTTGTATATGTTTTTATCAAGGATAAGTTGAAAACAACTTAAACTTTTTTTTGTGCGTAAGATTGAATTATCCGATCTTCTCTAATTTCGCATAGATAAATGCCCATTAATGACTTATTTGGATGTACTTTCAAAACTTGGTATTTATCTTGATTTCTTATCATGTATGTTTTGTATATTTTTAAAATATTTTTGAGAATTGGATTAGTCGATGGGCTAACTAGTTATAAATATTTGTAGAGTTGTTACTTATCAAATTTAAACATAAAATGAAGTTAAAAAAACAAAACACTAAAAATGATTAGGATAACATATTTGTAATTTAAAATAATGGATCAAACACAAATTTGAACTATTATTTTTTAGTAGACTAATAAATTTAACTTATACTATAATGTCATTACTATATATCTTTTATAATTCTCATTCATCCTTTTTAGTGTGTGTCTTTATATTTGTTATCTTAATTTAATAGTGTTTTTTTAGAGAGTTCGAAGGAAAATATATATTGTCAAAAACACTTAGTTTTTTTTCAAAAGAGGTAATTATAGAAAAGTTTCAACTCTATTTGTCAACAACAATTCTTACTTGAGACTGTCTTTTCTAAAGACGGTTCTCAAAAGCCCAGCCCAAATATTGACGCGCGTGTGTAAATGTAATGTGAAAAGTCACATAATATATTTGGAGTTATAACAACATTTATTTGGGCTTATAACATAATATATTTGGTGTTATCCCAGCATATATTTGAGGTTTATAACATAATTTATTTTGGATTATAACATAATATATTTGAAGTTATAACAATATATATATTTGAGGTTATAACATAATATATATGGGGTTATAACAACATATATTGTGGTTATAACATAATATATTTGGGGTTCTAACATAATATATTTAGGGTTATAACATAGTATATTTAGAGTTGTAACAATGCATATTTGAAGTAATAATATAATATATATGAAATTATAACAACATACATTTGGGGTTATAACATAACATATTTGATGTTATAAAAAATACTATACTCTCAAACACAAACCATTATATATCGAACTACATATTATGTTATAACCCCAAATATAATATGTTATAACCACAAATATATGTTGTTATAACCTCATATATATTATGTTATAACCTCAAATATATATATTGTTATAGCTTCAAATATATTATGTTATAACGTCAAATAAATTATGTTATAATACTCAAATATATGTTGGTATAACACCAAATATATTATGTTATAACCCCAAATAAATGTTGATATAACTCCAAATATATTATGTGACTTTTCACATTACAATTACACACGCGCGTCAGTTTTTTTTTTTAAATTAACATAATGGGCTGGGCTTTTAGAACCGTCTTTAGAAAAGACGGTCTCTCAAGAGAGAGGCCGATTTGTCAAATGTAATTTTTGCTATGCTTCAAGTTAACTTCAATCTATATGATTTTCAAATTTTCATATTTTAACTAGTTTTTGTATAATAGAAGTAAATAACTTGCTAGTATATCGACAACTTTCCCCCTAACTGAAAATCCTGGCTTCACCCGTAATTATTATGTCTTTCGATTTTTAAAGTATAGAAAAGAGGGAGAGAGTGAGGCAGAGATTGTAAAAGGGGGCACGAAGGATTTGTGGTTCTCATTTAACCATCTCGGTCGAAGGCCATTTGTACTCCTTTTCTTGTCAAATTTTGATACAGTGTTCCTGTCTAGTTGTCTTGTGCATTGTAAGTGGGTAATTGGTATTGGCTAGAAAGGATTTTGGTTGTATCGATTAGTGTTTTAGTAATTAGCGGAAGAGTTTGGTACCGCTTATGATCCTGTGGTTTTTTCCCTCATTGGGTGTCCATGTAAAAATATCGCGTGTGATTTACTTTATGCATTTTTACTTTGTATGCTAGATTGTGGGATTTTTATTATTTTGTTGATTGGATTGGTTATTGTTCTTATCTAACAACATAAAGAAAGAGATTGTGTGTCATAGTGACATTTTTTTCAACAATATCCAGTAGGTATAATGTTGTCTACATAATATAGGTGTGTTGATGAAAGAATAAGTGGTATGTTCGATGAAGAGGAAGTAATCATTTTTGGATTAAAGAAAGCCTTTGTGAAAGAGTACATTAGTAAGCTTAGCAAACCATTGACAAGAATCTCGCTTTAACCCATGCAATGACTTTTTAAGTTTGCAAACAATATTGCAAGGGTTGTGTCAACCATCAGAAACCTTTGTATACACCTCTTCATGGAAATCTGCATGAAGGAAAGCAATATTTATGTCCATTTGAAAAAAAGGCCACTATTAGCTAAAAGAAACACTACAACGAATGATAGTCGTCATCTTGATAACTGGAGAAAAAGTTTTTTTTTTAGAAATCAATGTCATGTTGTTTGTTGTATTTCATAGCTACTAATTCTGCCTTATAGACCCATTTACAAGTGATTGCTTTCTAGGAGGTAAAAGGAATAAATCCCATTTGTTGTTATGATGCAATGTTTGTAATTAAGTTCTTATGGCTTGCTGCCAAAGTTCATTAGCGACATCCTATATGTAAGAAGAGGGTCCTTTTCACATAAATAAATAAGCAACAAGTTCTTTCTTATGAGAAGTAAGTTGATCAATATGTTACGCAATTGTAAAGTGGTCGTACTACAAACACAACTCTGTTGATGAACTATCCTTAAGACCTCGATAGGTTGTCGATACCACGACATTTTGACAGACAACACAATATAAAATGATTTTTATTTTTTACTCGGTTATCAAAACTGGACATCTAATGTAACATTGAAAAGCTCCTGAAGTCTAGATTTCAATCCAATAAGCATTTTAACCAAACGTTCTCAGCAAAAAAATGTATAATTAAAAGAGTAAACATATATAAAAAATGCATCTCAAAACTTTATATTATGAATACTTTATATCCTCTTGCTTCTCTTTTTTGCTTAACTTCTTCTACTCAACCAAAAGTCCCCTTCTAAACACTTTTTACATATCTTCAAACATGTTGGAACTCTTTATTTAAATAATTAAAAATTAAATCTAATTAATATAAAATGCCTTACTCCTCCAAAAGCTACTATTAGAACTTTAGAAGTTAGAATTCTGTGATGACGGCGTCATCACTCATCAGAGAAACATAAGCCAAAGCAGCTTGTCTAACCAGAGGGTTCTTGATTAACTTAACCTCTTCTTCAATGCTTTTCCGATGATTCATCAGCGGTAAAACATCCAATAAACTTGTGTATGTCACCGGAATATTCTCTTTGTTATTGTTAGAGAATATGTCGCCGCCATCAATGGTTGTTTTCAGGTGGTTTGTTTCCGATGAAGGGTAGTTTCCCGGCGACTTCATGGTAGGGAGAAAAAAATAGAATACGTGTATGTAGAATTAGTAGAAAGTTTCCAGTGAACTCTTTAATTAAAGATGCGAGGGGTTCACAAAGGTATATATATAATATTCCCTCCTATTTACCCAACGTGTCACATTTAACTTTTTACCATTTTTTAGGTGGTTGAATAAGACCACATATAAAAGATAAAAGTGTAGTATTTTTAAATTTTAATATAGGTAAAGTGGGGCTAGTAAGTATAAAGATGTGAAAAAGTAAAGTTTAGTAACAGTAAATTAATAAAGTTAACATACCTAAAATAAAAATGAGACATTTAGTCTATTAGTCAAGTAAATTGATAAAGTTAACATACCTAAAATAGTAATAATAAATTGATAAAGTTTAGTAAATTGATAAAGTAAATTTTAATATAGAAATTGTTGGTTAGTAAAGTAAAAGATATGTTATAATATTACTATAGTAATTTATTTTTATCATTTTTAACTTTATAATAATCTTTTATTCCGTCTATTAGTCTCATATATTTTTTTACATGATAATATTTTAATTATAATATCTCTAATTGTTGACAATTAAAATTATGGACAGTTGATATTAATATTCATTGCAATGAGATTAATTAAACAACATTCACCTGACTATGTTTATCTTATTAATTAAGTATAAAATATAAATTAAGTGAATAGTGAGAAAAAATAAATGAATTTTGTAAACATAATAAATGAAATATATACTCCTAAATCCTAATCTCATGAAAAAAGTAAAAAACTAAAAACCTTTTTTAATTTATGGGTATTAAGAAATTTGACACTTTTTTGCACGTACCTCAATAACTTAATGTCCATCATCTAATTATATTTTTTAACCTTGTAATTTTTTATTAAAGGTCTATCAAAGCAATTAAGATAGAATTTTCAACAAATATTCTAGAAAAACTCTTTTATTAATTATATTGATTTAAATATTCATTACCACACTACTCCATTTGTCAATGTGATCACAAAATGTTCATACTTACTACATTTATTTTTTCACCTAATCTAATATATTTATTTAATATTTAATATTTTTAATTATGCATAATAAAAAAATTATAAAAATTTGATATTAATATTCTTTATTTCAAAATAAATTAAACAAGATTTCACTTGATTATGTTTTAACTTATAGATTAAGAATTAATTACAAATTAAAAATAATAAGTAAATAGTACAAATACTACTAATATTGCAAGTAATTTGAAAGGGAGGAAGTAGTAAAAGTACAAGAAAAAAACATTATCAATATAGTAATCATAATCTATGATATATGATTTGTTTTTTTTTTCATTAACATTTTTACAACAACTCAATATAAACCTAAAAATTGATTTTTTAATTTTTAGCTTTTATCAATTTAAAAGTATTATAAAAAAATAGTATAATATAAAAATTTAATTCTAAAAATTTTAAAAATAATTTTTAATTATCCACTTAAAATGATGTAGGATGGATGAGATTTGAAATGTCTAACAATTTTGTCAAGATCAATTATGGACCTTCTCATATTCATGATTGTTTGTGTTCACATTCTATCAAGTTAATTAATGTGAAGAGAGAATTCCAATTAAAAATCAGCCAACCAGATGATCATGTCCATATTAGAACCCAATTTTTATTTTTCGCCACCCTTTTCATTTTATCCCCACCCCTATATTAAATTAATTTAATAAATGACAAAAATGCCCTTAGACTTAAAAATTTTAAAATTTCTATAAAACACTTCAAACTCACTCAATAACACTTTTATCAACACTTTTATCACTTCAAAAAACACAAAATTAGCAAAAATGCAATTGAACCTAGGAGGAGTCATTAATAAAAACTCGAGGTAATTTCTATTTTAATGTAATTCAAAATTTTAAAAAAAAAATTACGAGTCGCACAAAAAAGTGCGACTGAACCGAGGACGAGTCGCACAAAAAGTGCTACTACTGAACCTAGGTGGAGTCGCACAAAAAGTGCGACTGAACCTAGGAACAGTCGCACTTTTTGTGCGACTCCACCTAGGTTCAGTCGTTGTGCGACTCGTAAAATTTTTTTTTTGTTTTTTGAATTTTGAAATTCCTTTTGCTTATTTAATTTATTTTTTAAGTTATTATTATTTAATAAATGTTGTAATAAATTATTTTATTTTAATATTATCATATTATGATAATATTATTATAATAATTAGTTTTGAATTTAAATAATTTATTTAAATATTTAATTATTTTTTAATATAATAATAATATATTAATTAAAATTTAGTTGTTAATTATTTTTTAATATAATAATTGTTAATAAAATTTTATTTTAGTTGTTAATTAAATTTTAGTTGTTTAATTATTTATTAATATAATAATTGTTTATTTGTTTATATGTGTGAATTATTTTAGTTGTGAATAATTTATATGATTGTAAGTGTTTATTAAATTTACTTAAATTTTTATTAAATTAATATTGTAAGTGTAATTAAAATGAATATAACTTAATGTATTTTTTTATGCTTTTAATTTTTTATTAATAGTTTATTAAAATATGAAAATTGTAGTAAATGGCTAAAAATCAGGGAAAAAGAAAAGGCTTTTTTAGAGGGTTATTGAGCGGGAATAGTTCTAGGCCGAGTTTACTGAGAGGGGATCCCATGAAAGGGGGGTTACGGGTTCTGCAAGGCGAGCCAGGCAGGAACAGACGGCAGACATAGTCAAGCCCAACGTTCGAGTACCCTAGACCATGTGCGTAGTCGCTTTGAGCGCCGGACTAGCCTGTGTAGTAATACAGTCGGCTCAGGTGATGAAGATACTAATTACGACGAGTCTGTCAACCGGGAAGAGCCTGTCGGTCAGGATGAGTCTGTGGGGCATCCTGTTGATTAGACGCTCGTCAGAGGGCATGCCGGTCAATTTAAGATTAGAGGGCATGGCACGGCTGGCAACTCTGATCACGCAGGAGTCAGCCAGGTTGAGGATGCGGCTCCACGGGGGAGGAGGCGCTCACAGTCCGTGGATATGGACTGGTTGATCACATCACCCCAGCCCGAGGGCCCTGTTGACACCAGTTTAATACCCAGCAATGCTGGGCACGTAGCGAAGGTTATATTTGAGGGATCGGAGCGCATGCCTCCGATTTTGGATTGTCGCCCTAGGAAGAGGACGTTGGAGGCGATCATCAGACTGCAGGACATGTCTGATGAGCTGTACAGGGTGTTACCTGTCATTCCTCTAGGTCGTCTGCCGTAAATAATGCACCATCACATTGATAGTGCTCTTGTTACGGCCTTTGTGGAGAGGTGGCAGCCTGATACCAACACCTTCCACATGCCATGGGGGGAGATGACCATAATGTTGCACGACGTGCAACGCATTTTAGGAGTTGGCATTGACGGTTCACTTCCCCCCGAACCTGCTGATGGTGACTGGAAGCTAGGCCTAGCCGGTCTATTTAGGTAGCCAATTTCGAAGCTGCGTAAGAAGGGGTACTTCACCACCGGGAGCATTAACGTTGGTAAAATGTTGCAGCTATGCCACCGTTCTCAGTCTTTGGAGACTCAGACTACTGCGTATTACATGGCTATAGTGGGTTCCACGCTGCTGGTGGATAAGACTAGAGTCGGGATGCGGCCTCACCCTATACTTGCTATGACTGCTGATCAGGATGAGATTGCTTGGGATGAAGTGACGCTAGCTAACATGTATCGCCAACTAAGTATGGCGACAAGGACTAGGTGCAAGACTATTGCTGGTTGTCTGACACTATTGCAGACATGGATTTACGAGTACTTCCCATCCTTTCGCCCCCATCCTCGTCAAGCTGATATGCCTAACAAGACTAGGGCGGAGATGTGGTCCCCGCAGAAGCCAATTCGTGAGCTGAGCAGACTGAGAGACTGTAGGAGTATACTAGACTCCATGACAGAGACACAGGTTTTGTACATGACCTCACACATCGTTATACTAATTATTTTAATTTTATATTATGTTGTTTATGTTAATTTTCTTTGTAAGCAGGTGGAATGGACTCCGTACATGACTTCTCCTAGGGCTTTATTGAACGAGCACCCACGCACCGCCTATATCAGTGGTATCACCTGTTTTGATATCGTGGAGGTGTATTTGCCTGAGAGGACAGTCAGACAGCTTGGTTTTGTACAGGCTATTCCCCCCCCCCCCCCCCCCCTCCGTTGAAACCTACCAAGCTCTCCGACCAGCACAGGGTTCCTATTCAGTGACATTCGCTTCTCCGTCTATGCACACGGAGATGTAGAGTAGGTTCCCGTATTGTGCCCGTGTTGGTGATCAGGCACTGCGTCGAGCATCTGTTCCATCAGAGGCTATCCCTGAGTATATCGACTGGTTTAGAGTGTCTTCCCACACATTTCTCATCCCCGGTGAAGGACCTACTGCTGCGTTTGGTGCAGCGGATAACAGAGTTGAATACGTTAGTGTTTCTATTTATATGTTTTATTTTTATGTGTCATTACCGAAATTGTTGTCTAATTTTTTGGTAATACAATTATTTTTTTTGTACAGTTTGCAGCTGAATTTCCAACTCGACTCGCGCCATTGCTTAGGATGCCAACTGTTGTTAATATGACGCCCCAGGAAAGACAGGCTGCTGATTTGTATTTGGATGAACTTAGAGATTTGTTTGCCGAATGGCAAGAGTTTAGAGGGCACAGCCCTTTATAAACATTTATGTTTGTATTGATGAAGAATTTGTCTTATTACGCATTGCGTTTGATTCACTAACATGTTTATTCACGAACTTAATTATGGAATGAATACTATAAGTACAATTACTACAATTAATAAAATGAAAACACTAAGTACAATTAGTACAATAAATACAATCAACGCGCAGACTACACAACATTGTACTATGGAGTATCTAAATTAACTGCATCTTAGGCGGTGTTATTATGTTGTGGTCGTTATACGCCGCACAGTCTATTCCAAAGTGATATCCTGTTGCGATACTGTCTCTCTAATTCTCTACATGAATTGTTAACTACTACTCTCCAATTTTGCTGGACTGGCGGCAGTGGAGATGAATCATCGTTCATTAAAAGCTGAACATAATGATTCCCGTTCACCCAAAGAATATGTACAAGTTTATTAACGTCATGCATTCCCCCTGTTCTTCTTACCGAAAGCACTAAACAATTATACATTGGATTACCATCGGCAGGGCCATAATACGCAAGTGCAATGTTGAGAAACGTTGCTACAGAATACAATGCTGTCATTTCCATCCAGTGACTGTATGGGGCAGGTCCTTTGCTATGGGCACCAATTCTGTATATAACATTCTCCACCAACTCTGCTGATAGATACATGTGTGCATATTGATCTCTATGGGTTTCCATTTTCAAACTCATTGCACGTCGTAAAAGAGGCCATGCCTCCTTACCCTCTAACTCTGTGACGGCAATAGCTCGAAATCCACAGTTTTCGTCACCTATAATCTAATCAAACAGGTACGGCGAAATAATATACGGAATGTGATTTGGCCACGGAAAAAGTGAAAAATCACGACCTGCTGAACCATCTGAAAAAATAACAATATATTAATATCATTCAATTGATCTAAAACATATATGATTATAGGAAAGGAAATACGGGTACCAGATAAGTTGAAACTGAAGTTAATTCCAACTAACGATTGGTTTGATCAGTTGCTAGATCTACAACTAGATCTCCCGCGTGATGAAGATCTGGATCCGCGACCCCTTGAGGATGATCTACTGTACTCGAACGCACTTTTATTTCTCCTGAGGGTTCTGCTTGTCGTTGGTCTTCCCTTCCTCAGTGGACTTGCTTGTGGCTCAGGTATATCGGTATCATCAGGGTGTAGTTTATGTTCAAGTACCTGAGACATGCGTCGTACAACTGCGGGGTCGACTTTTAAAACTTCATCCACCAACGATTGAAAGTACTCTTTATCATCGGCGTTTGTGTTCCGTACTTCTTTTGCCTCTAAGTACTTTAACGTTTTCCAAAATGGATGTATATCGTCTAAGTACAACGAACCATGAGACCTGATTGACAAGTAATAGTAACACGCGCAGGGTAATCCGTGGGTTCTTTGAAGTACACAACCGCATTTGTCAAAAACATAAATCCCCAAGTTTAACATCCGGTTGTGCTCCATCATCAATTGTTCCAAGGCAAATATGAAAACATGACGATACAACGGTCTCAAAAAATTAAGTCGCGACGTCCTTGAAATCGAATTCATAGATTTCTGCAGAGCTTGTCTTATCCTCGATTGCTGATTCGTTATCTGTGCGTGTGCCCTTTTAAAGATGGTATCAAATGAGCTATTACCGCTACCCAGATAGTACTTGAAGGAAGAGTGTTGGCTTTCAACTCTACTGGTAGTCTGGTCACCCAAGTGCAAACAGTCATTCGTCCACGCACGCACAAATTTCTCTTTGTGAGGAATCCATGTTCTAGCCAAATATCGCACGACCCTCCTGTTCCTAGTCGACCAAGTAGACACAAACCCTTCCCACCTGTTTTCAAATTCAGAGATCGTCAGACTGTTAACCAAGGGGTTCCATTTTTGTTTGCCTGAATATCTGCCGCTGTTGATTTCTCTTGCCCCCGCACAATTTGTCGACCATGTTCTCCACGTTAATGCCAATATGTCATACGCATAATAAACGTCGTACATCTGCATTAAACAGAAATTTAAAATTAATTGAGATATATATATATATATATATATATATATATATATATATATATATATATATATATATATATATATATATATATATATATATATATATATATATATATATATATATATAGTATATAGATCGACAATAATTAATCATTAAAACCTGGAAAGACAACATGAAAAGCTGCAGACAAACCCTCTTCTCGATCCGTTACGATTACGTTAGGCGTCTGAACTCTGCCGTAAATATCCCTCAACCTCTCCAACACCCAAGAATAAGACACAGCCGCCTCATCTCGCATCAAATAGAACGCAACCAAGAAGTTGTGATCGGTTGGCGTCATTCCAATTATTTCGCAAACGGGCCACTTTTGCTTATTAGTTTTGTACGTTGTGTCTATTAACACTACATGGGGCCATGAACATATCATCTGCATAGATGTAGGATTTGCAATCAATAATCTACTCAACTGCCCCTCACTATTCAAGTCAGTCCAAACTACATAATTATGCTCTGTGACCATATAAAGACAATGTTGAAGAGGAGTCCTACCATCTATCTCTTCTCTCCTTATTGACTGTCTTACATTATAAATTTGATTCATACTAGCAAAAAAACCAGGAAAACTCCTTCTAATTGAAGTCATTATAAATGCTGGTTGCATGCCAGTTGCACTGAGATCTCGTATGTGTTGCCTAATATCAACAGTCAACCTATTTACTCTAATTTGACCATCTCTGTACACCAAGAAGGGGTGGTTATATCTTCCTTTTTCACCAAGAAATAATCTTACCGTCCAAGGTCTTTCCCCCTGGTTTACGACTACTTCCTAAAATCATAAATTTACACCCACAAGCCCTACTTTTGGAACCAGGTCGGGCAGCATTATCTAAGTTATGCAAATCACCCTTTATATTACCATAGCGGTGACATCTTAAGTACAAACTCACTCTAGAACGTCCTTCCTTTTGTTTATATAAAGCACGTGTAAATTGAAAACCAATACTTAGTGCTATCTCATCAGCCCAAGCATGTAAATCATCTACAGAATCAAATTTCCTATCGGTAACAAATCTATCAGAGTAATCTACATTATCCCCCAAGTTTTCAAAGTCCTACAAATATAAATTTATTAATAATAATTAAAAGATTAAACTATTTAATATATTAACAATATCAATTAGTTTAATAATTCAAATTTCAATATATTAACAATATCAATACAAAAATATGAAATAAAAATTTTACTGAATAAAATACATATATAAAATAAAATAAATTAAAATAACATAAATAAATAATTTAAGTAAACACAAAAATATATATAAATATATGAGTAAATAAAATAATTTACTATAATATTTAATAAATAATAATAACTTAAAAAATAATTATAATAAATAAAAAAAATTAATTTTTCAAAAAACAAATTAAAAAAAAAAATTTCAGAACCCCCCAGTCGCATAAAAAGTGCGACTTGACCTTGGAGTGGTCGCACATTTTGTGCGATTGGGGGTTTTGGTTGTTGTTTTTTTTGAAAAATTTTGAATTGATTAATTACTTACCGAATCGTTATAATGCTCGTTTTGGTTCGCCATTGTTATTCGATATACACTTTTAGCTTGTTTAAGTTAACATAGTGTTTTTAGGAGAGTTTTAAAGAGATGTTACAGTTTTTGAGTTTGAAAATTATACAAAGATAATCTTAAAAATTCATTATATATAGGGTGATGATAAAATAAAAAAGATATCGATATTTAGTAATACCCTATGACCCAAATAAAAGGTTTATGTGGAGAATTACGAGGTGAGTGCTTGACTCTTCTTTGGGCCTTAATTCTGTCAGATTTGTCAGGGCATATTCTCAACCCCCCATAAAAAGTAAAAACATTTGTTCCAGCTAATCAAGGTTATTTGAATATTTAACTGTTATTTATTTAATTAATGGTTTATTTGCACACTCGTACCAACTTCTTTGTAGTAAGTCACTGTTCTCTTTCAAGATTCAATGAGTTTACATTATTTAAACAAATTCTCTGAGTTGATGGTTAAATCTTGTTTTTAGGGCCGCCCTAGACTTTTTTGGGGTCTGAATGAAATAAAACAATGAGTTTTTAAAATCAGAATATTATATTTTTTAATTGATAATTGATAAACTACTAATTTTATCAATTAAGTTAGAAAATATAATAAATTTAAAATATCATTATTTAGTTAATTAAACACTTTATTTATCGGTGAAAAGATACCAAATTATATTCACCTATCCATAACTTAAAAACAAATAACTAATCATTAACAAGTATAAGAATGACCATTAATTATAGAAAATCATCGTCACTTATTATATTATACTTTTTCATCTATGTAAAAAATATTCTAGCTCTTTTTTAATATATAAATAAAAATTAACTATATCAAAAAAATTTAGGCCCCTAAAAAATAACAGGGCCCTGAGCCGTTGCTCATACTGCTCAAAAGCCGGCCTTGTTTTGTGTTGTACTGAGCTATTTACGTGTTTGTTAATAGAAAAATTCACAATATGAAGAGCATAGCAAAAATTTAACGCGTCTGTAATGAGAAAATTTTACAACATAAAAGAAAATAGCAAAATAAATAAGATGGATTAGTATTTAGTTTTTCTAATAGATCAAATAACTCATATAGAGCTAACAATCATGTTGAACTATTTGCATCGAACAGAAAATTAAATAAACATCAATTATCACATCTTTAGAAAATTTGAATCCTTCCTACTTAAAATTAACATGAGAATGACATTATCTTTTATTTCATTAGGCTAAACAAATAACTACAACTCTTGTCACATTTGAACCGGAAAAGATTTTATTTCATTAGTCTTACCTCTTACATATGAGAGTATATAACATATCCTGGAGCCTCAACCATCAGCTTAAACTTTTGGTTGAGTTGGTTTTTTGACATGGTATCAGAGCCAACGTGACAAGAGGTCACGGGTTCGAATCTCAACCACCTCTCGTTTAAAGTGGAATATTCAGTGCCTATGCGCATCCACACTTCTAGCCCAATGGGCTCTCGTGTGAGAGGGCGTGTTAGAGTAATAACAGATCCTGGGGCTTCAACCATCAACTTAAACTTTTAGTTAAGTTGGTTTTTTGACATTACAAGCAGACCTTAGCCAGCACCTATTAAAGAACTTGTGTGTTGGTGAAGAAAAACAAACATCTTAAACCAAGGCTTACAAAAAATCTCGCTACACAAGACATGTCAACTAAATTGCAAAGATATTCTTAAACAAAAACGCGTAATAAAACAGAAAAGAACAACACAATAGTTTAATCAAAATAATAAAATATCCTCTTCAAAATGAAACCTTTTAGAAAACAAATCCATAACTATGAATTGTGAAAGATGGGGTTTCAAAAGTTATCAACAACAATAAACACTCGAAGAGGAAATAAAAATGGAGACACTCTTTTGTCATAAAGAGTAATTCCATCAAATCCCCTTCAATCTCTCCATATATTTTCAAAATCTTATTTTTAGAGCAAATAAATATGATGCATTATTTCTTCAAATTACATTTTCCCATTTGATTTTTCTTTCACCTTCAAGAAAATACATGACAAAGAATAACACCAAAATTAATAAAGTTCATTAACTTCGCTACATCCTTTTTCTAAACCAGTGTTTCGTATTTTGTCTCTAAATTTCTTGTTTTCTTGATCGAGGCATAGGGCTTGTTTGAACATGTTTCAAAGACTTCAGTCACTTCACTCAGCAATGAATTGCACCAATATGAAAAAAAAATAAAAAATTATTGTTTGTTCATCACTAGAGATTCGTTGAACCTAAAGTTTAAAAGTCATTGCAACACTTTATTGACGCTATTTATTATTTAAGCTTACATTATCTATTGCGGTTAATGTGTAAGAAAAAATATAGTCAAGTGGGATCTTGTTTGAATCGTTTAAGCGCATACTATCATAATTTTAACTTTTCATAACTTTTAGATGTGTATAATTCAATATATAAATAATTAAAATAACACATTAAATTGCGTAAAAAATCAAATATAATAAGTAAAGTGGAACGAAGGAAATATGCTTTACATAGAAGTATTTTCTACCGCTCTAATGGAGTGCCAGAGTTGCACATTATTTTAATTTTTAATAGCTTTGTGAATGCCAAAAATTCTTAATCAATAACCGTAATTTGTAAATCATTATAAAAAGACAAAAAAATAATAATAAAATAAATAAAATTAAAAAAGATAAATTTCTCACCCTATCAAACATTACCACATAAAGGTAATTTGTTAACTTCATAAATAACCGTTATTTACTAAGATCTTCTCTTATGAATGCTGCTTACCAATTCGGTACATATCAGTCACTTTGCTGTCAAGAGGGGAACTCCAACTCTATTAACGTCATATGTTTCACAAGGTAGGAATTCACAATAATTTATTAAAATTTCTCTATATATAAGTTTTTAACTATAATAACAAAATTAACATATAAAATAATACAAGTTAATATTTAATTTCAATCCTCTGAGAATAGATTATATGATTGATCATATTACGTATGTCGTCCAGAATCTTTTTTAGATAATAGATAAAAGCATCACCTATGGTAAGTGATCCTCCACTTATCTATATCGTAATCAAAAAGTGTAACCGTTTGTTAAAATGTTCTTTGAATTTTTCTAGTTTGTCATTTTTTTTAATATTTTTATTTTTATTCTTAAATGTGTTTGTTAATGTTGTTGTTAGAAATATTTAAAATAATGAGTAAAAAAATAATTTTTTTGTATGCAAAAGGTTTGAGTAAAGAATGTGTTTGTTAGATTTTGCTTTCATTATGTGAGAATAACGTTAATTAAACTTCATTAATCTTTTTGGCTGCCACCATTTAAAATAAGAATGACGTATGTTAATTGATTGCTTTGATATTATTTTGGCTTGAGCTTGATATTATATTATGCTTCTACATGTTATATTACTAGAGTAAAAACAAAATTAATTGTTTATTTTACAAAAAAAGCTCTGTCAACATTGCCGCAAAATTTTCTTAAAATTTTGTTCCGATATAGCCCCCTAGGACATTAAACTTTGAATTCGCTACTGTGCTAGTAAAGTAAGTAATAAGATCACTAATAACAAAAAAGAAGAGTAATACGAAATGAGAAATTACAAGTTTTTACTCGGTTCAATTTAATTAATTGTATAATTTATCGAAAATTAAGTATCTATATTTTATAACTATATTTAAACAAAACACTCCTGACATTCTTACCTTTTAAAATTGCTTACGTGTCACAACCTCAATCACAAATTTTCCTCCAACACTCAATGATGATGTCATTGATATTATGATTACTATTTATATCTTTAAATTTATTACAAACTATGACTATATATTATATATATTGGTAAATTATATATTTTTGATGTTCATTTAATGTATTAGAAAATCATATAAATTATTTTGAATTGTTTTTATAAAATCTTTTTAATTTTATTTATTAAATGAGTTTTAGATATTTTAAGATGATTAAAACACAAAGCCCTATTTTTTTTTCACACAAATATATCAAAGAATTTAATAAACCCATATATGCCACGCGCATTATTTAGTAATTTAATATAGTAAAATAAAAAGAATAAGATGTTGATATTTTCCTCAATATTTTGAGGTGTAGTGATGGTAACTTAATGATAAAGATAGTTAGATGAGTAGTTAGTAAACACAGCAAAGTGCAAATTTTCCAATATAATAAAAGCTCCTTAAATAGTTGGGTAGAAATAGTATAATGTCTTTAACTCTCTAGACAGAGACACTTATTACAAACTAAATTGAGTACCATATTAATGTCCATGCATTGAAACATTAATATTCCCTCCTTGTTTAGTCCTCTTGGGAGTGGGTGACACTAGCGTACTAGGAGTATTACTATTACCACTCCCTAAGTAGTAAGTACCATACTATTATTTACTAACATTTAAATTTGAATCAATTTAGAAAAATGATAAAAGTGGATAAAAAAATACATAATTTATGAAAAAATAGAAAAAAAATAAATTAAATGTGTAAATGAGAATTAAAACAGTACGTGGATTTTGGTCAAATCTAAAAAGGTATCAAATGTCATGGGACATATCAAAATTTAAAAAGTATCAAAACCTGTGGGATAGAAGTAGAGATGTTTATTCGAGTAATCAGATAAATTTCAGATAATTTATAGTTAAATGATTAGATAATTTATGTTTTGCCTATAGATAAAATCTTTTCTACAATCTAAAGTTTAAATTTTAATTTAATAAATTATATGATGAATGATTCACCGTAAATGTTCACTTTATCTTTGTGACTTTTTGTGTTTTAGATAAAATTAGAAATAAAATAATTTTTTAAGGAATGATGACGGTATAAGGCGCATATAACATGAACTTTGCGTGCATATAAGGAGAGTATGGATATAACCGTAATGGAATTGCATGGGTAGACAATTCCACCCGCCATTGGTAGTGTGCAGTTGGTGGCTTGGCGGGTATGAAAATTTTAGGTGGTTCTGGGTATAAGTATTTTGTCATCCTTTATTTAGATCTTATTATAATTGTAAACATGTTAGGAGTATGTACTAGAGATGACAATAAAGTCAAACTCAAATCAGATTTTACATATTTCAACTTTGCTCTAAAAAAAATTCATACTTCTTTTTAACTTTGGCTCAGACTCGAGCTAAAATTTATGCAATCTGACTTTGCATCGATTTAAACTCTTGAATCTCCAATAGAATTGAAATAACAACTTTTTAGAATTAGTTCGCTTAACAATAAATCAAGTAATAACAATAATTTCTTTCGAATAGACTATAATTTGTATTCTACTTAACAAGGAAAAATAATACAATAATACCCAACTTAATAACTCGACTAGATCAGACTACTATTTGCCATAATTTAACTTGACAACAACTCAGGAACATTTAACAATTATGTTTTTTAATAGACACATCAAATATATAAGATTATACTGGAGTCTTAAATTTTCTTTTAATGATGGGTCCTATAATTCAACAAATAATGATAAAACACAAAAACAAAGATCACTTTTATATCTATATCAATCTTCGAAAAAAAATTGTCTACAATAACCTAAAAATTTAATTATTTGGAAAAAGCCAAAGTCGAATGTCTAATGAATTAGAGTTACAAGTCGAGTATGATTGTCAGTTTTGTATGTGACTCAATTGTAAATCTATACCGACCAATACACAATCAGATCATAAAATCTGATAGGGAGTCATACACTAGGTCTTCATATTTGAATAAGAGTATTTTTCTTAAATTTAGTCAAACTAAAATCATATTTAAACTGAATTATCATTTCTAGAAAGAACAATAAATTTGAAACACATTTTTAAAACCCTACAAGACTATGAAAATCAAACATAATAAAAAAGGTTTAAATCTAAAAATTAAATTTGTAGGAGTTTAAGTCTTAAAAAGCTTTAATACATGGGTCCATATGAACTAGATCAAATTTAAGACCCATTTAAAAACCCTATAGGACTATAAACGTTAAATATAGAATAGGGTTTTTACAAATTTTTCCACATTAAAAGCAGATTGATTCAATTTAGGATTTATTAAAAAGAATTTAAGAAAAAGATGCTAGAAAAATTCTACAAGTAGGACTAATTGTCCTTTAGCACGTAAAGTACTTCACATTGAAATCGGCACTGAGGCTAATATGTCATTTTTAATATTAAATTTGTATAATGAATGATATTCTGAATTTAGCTTTAAAGAGATTTATAGACTACTCATATAATCATATTAATAAGGTGTATTTTTTTTTAGGAGTTTATTTGCTAAGAACTCCAAAGTTAAGCGTGCTTGGTGCAGAGTAATCTTAGGATGGATGACGGTCCGAGGGATCGGGGTGTTACTGTAGAATAGTACTTTTTATGTTCCACTATACTTACTATGTTTGACTTTTTACGTAATCGAATATGTTATTTTGATCATTTATACATTGAACTATTAACATCTAAAACTTATAAAAAAAAATTAATATTATGATAGTATTCGATTAGATTACTCAAACAAGATCCCGCTTAACTATATATTTTACACATTAACCGCAATATATAAAATACGCTTGAACGATTAATAGTACTTTCTCCATTTCATATTACTTGCACTAAACTAATTTTTTTCACTATTCATCATTCTATGGTAATTTACATATTTCAGCTCTTATACGAGAAAAAAACATGGCCATGTAGGTTCGTGTTTTATTCATCTCGTTGCATATTTTTATAATATTAAATTTTTATAATTTTTAATTTTGTATAACTATAAATATAAATAATTCCACAAACATATTAAACTGCTAAAAATATATTCAGTGCATGTATTTTAAAACAAAGAAAATATCAATATCTATAACGTAATAGCTATTTAATTACGAGCATGACACCATGAGCCAAAATCTAAAGGCTCTCCCCCTCAAACAATCTGACTGTCTCTCTCTCTCTCTCTCTCTCTCTCTCTCTCTTTAGTTATGCATATGACAACTTTTTGTCAGTGTTTTGACTCCTCTTTTCTCTCAACCTTCATTGAGTGACCAGTCCAAATTTGTGATCTTATATAGATTTAGTCATTTAGATACTCCGTTTACTACTAATCTACTCCTTGTACGAAAGTATACACTCCTAGTCGCCTACTTAGGAGTATTTGTTTAAGTACACTACTCAAGTGAACAATTTTTTTGTTACATTATTTTAAACGTTAAAATAAATAAATGTGATATTTTATTGTATAAAATTTAATATATATTTTTTCTATTTTTTGTTACTTTTAATAAACACCAATTGTTTTTGGTGAAAGTTAGTAAAAATAAGAATTTGATTAGAGGACAAAAATAATTAGATGATAAACACAAGTGGTTGACATAGAGAAAAAAAATAATAAGTCTATGGACGTTTTTTAAAAAAGCAGATTAGTACCATTATTACTCTCAAAATAGTGGTAATCAAGAAAGATAAAAAGACTATAATTTTTTAAGAAACATGTATTTATAGATTTTAAACCTTAAAAAATGCTTTGAAAGTACAAAAATCATATATAGCCAACAAACAAAATAATATATTTGTTAAAAAAACAAACAAAATAATATATTTGATAAATGACTTTTTTATGCTAGCTGTAAAGGCTTTTAGGGGTGTTTGGTTCATGACTTTTTGCGTGGTCTTTTTGGTTTGATTTTAGCTTTTGGTTTATTGGTTGGTCAAACAACCAAAAAAGTTTTTAGTAAATGACTTTTAAGCCAGCTGAAAAGCTGATTTTTAAGCTAAAATAAAAAAGTTACTTTAGTTAGCTTTTTTAGTTGACTTTTAATCTATTAATCCACTTTTTTGCTATAAAGAACCAATAATCAATACTTAAAATTACCAAATATTTTCATAAACAGTTTAATTTTTTAACTAATTTAAAAGCCAACAAAAACAACCAATATTTTTCGGCTTGTCAAAAACACAGCCTTTAGGCTAAAACCATCAAACTACTATCATTAGCTTCGTTTATTGAATTTTGGCGTTTTATCCCATTTTTTCATGAGTAAAGAACCAACAGTAAATATATATATATTTTTTTAATCAAATATCAAACTACTAAATTATAGTATTAATCAGTCAAATCCCTTATGAAGTACTTCTATTAAATTGTTTTTGCAAGCTATATTTGATAGTCCCTCCATTTTTCTATATGTATCACACTTGGTTTTGGATGACACTTAATAACTAATTTAATCATATAACTAAAATTTTTTTTGAGAGAAATAAAATAAAATTTTACTTGACTTACCCTTAATTTATAGAATAAGGGTCTTTATGGACGAGTTTGGACAGGTAGCAGAGCCGACATACTTATAGAAATTAGCCCATGAGCTTGAATTTTCAAAAGCTCGTCCGTAATTGCAGACCTTAATTTTTTGCTGCTACTCACCTTCTTTCTTAGCAGGCGGAAACCGCGGATAAATGGACTTGACCAATGTAAAACATTTAAAGTACAATCTTAAAAATCATACAACGCAATGTTCAAAATCCTACAAACATTAAATTTTTTAAAAAAGACGAGACATTTTACAATGCAGGAGGAATATATACGAAAGTGAAGTTAAAACTCTAAATGTTCACACTATTGGACTATCAAAGTAAATAGATTATAGACTTAGAGTTTGGACTATAAGAATATTATATCTTCTCATATAATTTTAAAATAAAAAATTAGAAAAATTATATATTTATAAAATAAGCATACAACTTGGGTAATAGAATTATTTTTGTGCCACAACCCGTTAGATTAACTTAGCAAGTGGGTATTATCCGTCCAAATATTAAAATTTTTCAATATTATTGTCCAAACTTACTCGTTTTTCGAGCTATGTGGGTCGAAACTGACAAGTGGCCCGCCTATTAAAAAGTCTAATATAGAGAAATGAAGATACTATTACTTTTGTTATTTTTCTCTTCTTTAATTATTGGGTTAAAAGTTTCTAGAGTATTAATTTGCATATATTATCTATAAAAACATATATATTTTTGAGATAAATCTAAAAATATAAGAGTGCAATATGATCAATATGAACTGACATATGAAGTTCATAGCTTTATTTATCTTTAGAATACTTTAGTTTTTTGATTTTGTTACAAAATAATAAAAAATTTTAATTCATCATGAAAAAAATAAGACATCAAATAAGTGATTTTAAAAAGGTATATAGATGAAACTAAATTTATGGATAAAATTAAAATGATAAAGTACAAAACAATAAAGTGTTATTGTTTGAAAATGTTTAGTCTGCTATGGTTTAAAGGAGAAGACAAAAACTAAAAATACTAATATATGAATGAGATGGAGTAAAAATGGAAAAAAAGAACGGAAAGAGAAATAGAAGAAAAGTAACACTTGTTTGTTTAGGAGCGAAAGAAAGGGAAATGCTTTCCCTTCAAATCTTTCCAACTTTGAAAAGATTGACTTCTTAACAAAAAATTATTTATCCAATCTCTCCAAATTCATCCCCTCCAAATCCGTTGCCTTTCATTTTGTTATCCAAATAAAAATCTTTCATCCCTCCAAATCGCTCTAATTTCTTTCCCTCCATTTCCTTCCTTCCATCCAAACAACACCCTAAAAGTTTGTCCATTTTATCATAACAAATAGTTTTAATTTGTTTGTCTATATAATATTTATCATTTCAAGAAAATCTATTTTACTAAAATGTCTTTGGTTATATAACAAAATCATGAATTTATCCTGTATTAATTCTTATAAAAGTCATTATTTTTACTTGATTTTGAGTTTATTAAATATTCTCACCCTTTTTAAAAAGGGTCTTGAAACTTTCATTTCCTCTATATTTATAATTGATATACTTCCTATAATAAAGGTTTCTTATTATAATATACTCGTTAGCTACATTTTATCTTTATATTTACCCTTATAAGTGACTTGTTTAGCGTGAGGAAACTATATGTTATTGCATTTGTTTATTGGATTTTACGCTTGTTTTGTTGCTTTGGTGTTTTATTTCATTTCAGGATCTAATCATCAGCACCGAGCACAAACTAGCCCCTTTTGTTGCATACATAGCTCGCCTAAACGCCGAGGGCTCAAAGAAGTGAAACATCATGAGCCAAGCCATAAGAACAAGCCAAAAGAAGCCAAAGTAGACCCACTTGACCAGAATGAGCTCGAGCCAAGGTAGCCTGAGCAGTCCAGGAGCATGTACTTGAGATCAAAAGCTGAGTATCATATTCCTGAAGGTCGCTTGACTGGTCGAGCAAGTTGGCTCGAGTCGAGCGAAGTGCATTCAAACTTCCAGTAGCTTCCGATCATTAGCAGGATTCAATTCAGGAGTACAGGACATCCACTCGACTGGTCGAGCGAGATGGCTCAGGTCGAGCGGAGCTAATTTTCACATTCTGTCCAATTTTTGAAGTTTTTGATGTTGGACCTGATGGTGGCTCGATTGGTCGACAGGCTCTACTCTGGTCGAGCGGGATGGGCGGCAACAGCTTTTGCGATCTTTTTAAATATCATTCGAGGTCCAATTACATTTGTTGTTTCTAATTGCTGCTGTCAAGACTGCCAGCCACCCTACCCTATTCATTAGGAGTGGCACCCCCCTCCTACAACCTAGGGGTGGTGGAGCAATCTTGTTCATCTTTAGATTGAACCTAAAAGAGTAACTTCTATCTTTGCTTATATTGTTTTCAATTCATGCCACTTAGTTATCTTTGATTGTTTGCCTTTAGTTTCATATATTCATGCTTGTAGTTCTTCAACTTATATTGCACTCATCTCTTTAGGATACTTTAGTTTAATTTATTCATTTATGGTTCTTGGCTTGTTTGCAATCTACAATTTCAATATGAGTATGAGTGAGTAGTTTGTTTTGGCTTAGGCTAGGCATTATCACCATGTATGTATGTTGAATTGCTTTCTTTACTTTTGGCTTGGTTGTGTTGTTTATGGTTTAAGATGAATTTTGCTATCATGTTGTAGTATTGTTGAATTGTGGGCGAGAGTCGATTTTTAACGATAATCTATGCTTAAAAGTTAAGACTTCTCCATGAGAATAGGTAGATGCTTGGAAATGTTGAATGTGTGCTCTATGTCTTAAATTATGCTTAGCTCCATGAGAATAGGTAGTTGAGTATGTTTTAGGAAGCTTTTGTTGCTCGAGAGAGAACATTAGTACTTGTGATACGTTCTTCCCCATAACAAAACATCCATGACTTTAGGTTAAAGTTTAGTAAACACTACTTTGGTGAGAAACCCTAACTTATGCCTCTTAGCTCATTGATTATTTTATTCTTGCTTTAGTTCATTGTATCCTTATTTACTTTTATACTTTATTTTCATCGAGCACTTTTAATTACTTGCTTTAATTATTTCTATCTCAAAACATCTTATTATACGTTTTCGAACACACTAATCGATCGAAAAACTATTGACTTAACGCCCACTCCTCGTGGATTCGACCCGTACTTGCATTCGTACTAAGCTACGCCATGCATTTGCGGTATTACTAGTGAAGGACGTAAAGTCCCGATCAATACTCTCTCCATTTTATTTTGTTTTTCCCATTTACTTTTTGCACAGTTTTCAATACACATTTAAAACCTCAATATCTCTAAATACATATAATAAATCATTATAAAAAATACATGATAAAAAGTATACATTAAGACGAATCTAATGAGATCTCAAATGGATATATTTTATCTTTTAAATATGTGTTAAAAATATTAATTAAATTTCTTTCTTTTAAAATGGAATATTCCAAATGGAAAGATTATTAGAGAACGGAGGGAGTAAGATTCTCTTCTTCAAATTTTGTCTCGTTTTTCCTCATGAAAAAACATTAAGAGATAATGGTAATTGTGTAAATAGTTAGAGCATAAAATCATAAATAAGGGTAATTATTACAAAATATTAACTCAATATTTGATGTGAATATATCATAAGGAATAGGGGTGTGCATAAAAGCCCCATCCAACATATCCGATCTGGATTATCCGGTATCCGATTTTAAAAATCGGATATTTTTTCGCAAATCGGATAATCCGGATCGGGTACTCAGTTTTAAAATCAGATACCAGATCTGAGTCACATATTTTTGGAAACCGGATATCCGATATCTTGTTTTATAATTATATATTTTTTTACTTTTTTCGTAAATAAAATTATGATGACATCTATTAAGCTAACCTTGGGTTAAATCTTAATAGAAGTATAATTTTTCTCTCGCAAATTCTTTTTTTATTTTTAGTTTTTTTATAATTGTTCTTACATAAACCAATGTGTAATAATGTTATTCATTGATTTTCTTAATTTGTCTTTTATGACTAAATAAGCTAAATATTTTTAGAGAGTTAGTATTTGAATTTTATATGAAAACATATTCTAAATAAAAGTAGAGATAAAAAATGCATGGTCGAATGAAAAAAAGACAAAAAAAATAATAAAAAATATTCTAATAAAACCGGGAATCTGAATATCCTGTTTAATCCGGGTTGAACCAAATCAGGTTTTTTAGGTATCCGAAAAACCGAATATCCGAATCCGGGTCGACCCGGTATTCAATTTTGAACACCTCTAATAAGAAAAATGAGACATAAGATTAAAATAACCTTGGTAGTGGAAATACATATAAACACTTATATACTTTTCATTTCAATTTATCCCTTTAACTTTTAAAATGTCTATTTTAGGTAATATTTTGATTAGTTTTTAGATTTTTATCCACGACTTCACAGCTACTCATAACTTATTTCACTTATAATTTCTTTGCACATAATTTAGTGGTCTCTATCAATTTTTAATACTGATCGCAATTGTAGGTGGTGCAATTTCTAAGAGAGAGAAATAAGGATCAAAAAGAGAAGGAAGGGAAAAGAAGAGGGAGGGTATGGAGGAAAAGCGGACATTATTTATTTAGAAGAGAATAAAAGAACAATAAAGCAAAATGAGTTTTCTTTTCATCCAAATATTTCCAATTTAGTAAATTTTGTATTCTTAATAAAATTTATCTGTTTTCCGCTTAACCCCTGCCCTTCAAATTTCTCCACTCACTTTTTGTCATCCAAACAAGTTCCCATTCCTTGAAATTGCTTTCCTTTCTTTCTTTTCATTCTCTCAGTTCAATGCCAATGTTAAGAAAAGAGTGAGTATTAAACAAGATATAATTGGATTTGTTTATATAATTTATAAATATACATACTCCATAAATGTATGTTTTAAAATACTCATATATTATAATTAATTAATTAATTAATAGTAGTACAAGAAAATGCAAGTAGAATACAACAAATAACACCAACTAGAAAAACTCTCTCTCGAGCCCCTTGCTACCATTCACCATTACCCTGCTTTGATTCATCCTGTCCTTTTTTCTCTGTCACTCTTCTTCCCCTCTTCCTCTCTCTCCCTTTCTTTCTCTCTCATTTCTATCTTCTCCTTCTCCTGTATTTCTGTATAATCAAAAAGTGGAGGAGAAAGAAAAAGATATAAACAAACTAACTTGAAGTTTCTAATTCCTCTGTTTGCCAAAATTTCCATTTTTTTTGTGTAATGCTTTAGTCTTTATAAAGCAAAAACATAGATTTTGTTAAAACCCCATTTCCCCCATTTGATTAGACTTAAAAATGGAGTTTTGGGGAACTTTTTACAGAATAAGTTTGCTTCTCTTAAATCCCAGTTGAGTAAAAGACAAAAAGAAGAAAAATACCTTCAATTTTTGAGAATCATAGAAGATCCTAAAGCTTTCTTCTTCTTTTTTTTCATGGTAAAGAAGAAGAAAAAGTGTAGTAAAATATGCTGCACATTCCTCAAAAATCCTACCTTTCTCTGACTTTCTCCCTTTCTTGATGTTCTTCCTCTTTTAAAAGCAAAACCCATAGATTTTTTCATCTTTTTTTTCGAAGAACCAATCTTTATTACTAGTTACCCATTTTGTTTCAACAAAAATGGGATGTGTAGCATCAAGATTAGGAGAAGAAGCAGAAGAAGTGGTAGCAATTTGTAGAGAAAGAAAAAAGTTAATGAAATTAGCAGTAGAAAAAAGATATGTTCTTGCAGATGCTCATTGTAGGTATTGTCATTCTTTATTTGCAGTTTCAGCTGCCGTTAAACTCTTTGTTGCTAGACATTCAACACCTTCATCACCATTTTTAATCACTTTCGCACCTCCAAATTGTTCTCCTTCATGTCAAAATCCAACCCCAGAACCAGAAAAACTTATCACTAATCCAATGTTTCTTCAACATAACCCATCTCAACCTACAACTACTACCCAAGAAGTTCATCCTTGTTGTGAATCTACTGTTTATTCCTCATCTTCTGATACCCATTCAGAGGAAAATGAAGGTGAACAAGAGATTGAAAGAAAAAAGAATGTTGTTGATGCACAACAAAATCATCAACAACCTTATGGGTATTACTATATGAGTATGCCAATGTCAATGCCATCCCCTCAAAGGGATTTTGGTGGGTGGGATTTTTTCAACCCATTTTATGGAGTTCGGCCCGAGCCCATTTGTCCTAGCTTTGGTGGGTTTGGGCCTGGGTTTCAGCCTAACATGGATGATGAGGATGATTTGAAGGCAGTAAGGGAGGAAGAAGGAATACCTGAATTGGAAGAGGAAGGAATGGTGGTAGAGGATAAGAAAGAAGTTCAAAAGAATGTGAGTACTGTTGTGGAAGATAATGGTGGGGCCAACAATAATGTGGAAAATGGAGGAGAAGATGTTGTTAAGGTATTGGATGAGGGTAATTCGAGAGAAGATGAAAAGGGGTTGACTGTAATTGATTCACCAGTCAAAGGGAGAGAGTTGTTAGATGCATTGAAGGATATTGAAGATCATTTTATTAGGGCTTATGATTCTGGTAAAGAAGTTTCTAGAATGCTTGAAGCTAACAAAATGCATATGCAATCTGGTGTTGAAGAAATTAAAGGTGATTTTTCCTACCAAGATTGAGTTTATTTTACTTGAATTAGTTGGTTTATGTGAATGTTATTTGTTCTCTCTGCATCATTTGAAAATATGAGATTTGTTTACCTTTTTTATACAACAATAATTGAATAGTTGTACTAGAAATGGCTTTATCTCTTGCTTTACAAGCATTTGAAGTTAAAGCACTGTTCTTGTTCATTGTGCATGAATCATGACTTTAAACAAGTTATGTACTATTGTCTCTTTGATTCTCTGATGCATATAAAGAATATGTGAGTTTCATACATTTCTGACTTGTTTCCTGCTGTCACATTGCAGAAAATTCAACAAAACTCATTCAAGCTATTACATGGCACCGATCCAATACATCGCGGTCTTCGTCTTGTAAAAGTTTAGTGGCTTCTAGCTCCAAGAACTCGACCTCATGGACGGAGTATAAGAATGATCTCTTTGACAATTACGATGGCATGTCAGCCGGAAGCCATTCGCTGACCCTAGGAAGGCTTTATGCTTGGGAAAAGAAACTCTATGAAGAGGTTAAGGTAAGGAAACATTCTTTTTATGTGTTAGATTAGAAATGTACCTTCTATACACTTGATCATTTCTTGCACATTTCTTCCTAACCAAAATTCTTTCTATGATTGCTGGCCCCAAGTAGTGAGCTGTAGGTTTATGACAACTAGCTCTGTAAATTCTAGTCGCATCCCATGATCATGACCCATAGCCGATCCCAATCCTTTGGGATGTAGGCTTTGATATTGTTGTGATTCATTCATAGACTATCACCCACAAGATCACTTTCACCAAAAAGTTTCCAAACCGTCTTATATGAGACCATCTCACGGTGAGACGATCCTAAAACAAGAAGCAAATATGAGGCATGTCTCAGTGTGAGACCGTCTCATATAAGAATTTGTGAAAAGTTTCAAGCATCCTTATATAATCATAAGATGCAAATTCAAAGTCTTACTTGGGTTGTTTTTATTTGGGTGTGTGAAAAATAGGCTGGTGACAACATCAGAAAGTTGTATGAAAGAAAGTGTGCACATTTGAGAAATAAGAATGTTAAAGGAGATGATACATTATCTGTTGACAAGACCAGAGCCTCAGTGAAAGATCTCTACTCCAGAATTTTGGTTGCCATCCGGCAGGCTGAATCAATCTCTGAGCAAATTCAGAAACTTGCTGATGAAGAACTACAACCTCAAATTATTGAACTGCTGCAAGGGTAAGGATAACATTGCCTCTAAATTCCCCTAAAAACATTGAATTCTGCTGAGATTCACACTTCTTTGTTTTTGCACCGCAGTTTGACTCGATCCTGGAAAATAATGAAGGAATCCCATGAAACCCAGAACCACATAATATTCGAAGTTAAAACTTTCGATTGTCCAACATATGGAAAGTTCTGCAATGACTCGCACCGGCTTGCTACGCTGCAACTAGAGGCTGAGATTCAAAACTGGCGAGATTGCTTCATAGAGTATGTTGCTGCACAAAAATCTTATGTTGGTGTTCTTCATGGATGGTTATCCAAGTTCATCGTCCCGGAAGTAGAATTCGGGTTTAAATCTAAGAGTTTTAACCCACCTCCATACCGAGCCAAAGGACCTCCGTTGTACACAATATGCAGCGATTGGTTAACTTCCATGGAAAACTTGCCTGATAAGGTGGTTGTTGTGGCAATGAAAAGTTTTGTGAGGGATGTTAGGGCTTTATGGATTCAGCAAGGCGAGGAGCAAGAGCAAAAGAGGAAAGTTGACAAAATGTCGAAAGAACTAGAGAAGAAGATGGTAGCATACCAGAAAGTAGAGGGAAAATTTCAGGAGACTACTAAGCTTTTAGAGTATAAACAACCTTCAGAAACGGACGCACAAAGTCAGGACGATAACCAACAACACCAAGCCGATTACTTATCCGAAAAGAAAGATGCTTTAGACAATTTCAAGCAGAGATTGGAGTTTGAGAAGGAGAAACATCAACGTTGCATGGAAGGAACTCAAAGAACAACGTTGAATGGATTTCAAACGGGATTTTCTTCGATTTTTGATGCTATGGTGCAGTTTTCTTCGGTGTCACTGAAAATGTACAATGACTTGGTAAGTGACAGACAAAATTTAGAGAAGGGTGTAACACAAACAAGCATATAAGAAGGTTCCATGTCAATGAACACCTAAAGTAAAAATGAGCTAAGGTGCTAATTGGGTTGAAAGGGCCTTGAGTATTTTAACAATCAAGGATTCTTGAGTCAGGTTTGTACATTAGATCTGCGCTGAAGCAGCTCGCTGAGACGCAGGTTTAGAGTGATTTTTAGTTATTTATGGTAGAATAGTTTTATTTTAGATTATAAGCTTGATGATTGCCCTCAATTTTGTTGTAAGACCAAAGAATTCCTGATGCTTCTCATCTCTCTTTGGCTAGGAAGTCTTAGGTTGTGTGCCAGTAATGGTCCGGTGGGCAATTCTTTGGATGTTATATGTATTAAATCTTGGCGTTTTAGTTCAAATTGTCACCATGAGCAACTCAAACAATGCATCCATTAGTTTACTCTAGTGACTAGATTTCTATCAACATGTTTATAACCAGGAGCATGAAATCCATGTCATGCACACGACATCACCGGAACAATCGTATATCTTTCTAGTGTCGAGGATGGGTTGGAGAGTACCATGGGCAATTTTGTCCATGGATATCGACTAGGCTATGAGGGTGTTTGACAAACGGTTGGTAACTGGTAGTTAATAGCTGATTCTGGTGACTGATTTGGTTAGCTAATTTTATTTATTGGTTTAAACAACTGATTTTGAACTCGTTGCTATGAGCAACTTATTCAAAAACAACTTGATTATAATTCATAACAATAAGCTGTTTCATTCACTTAATTTATCAAACATTAGCACTGGCTAGTTTAACTAATCCTACCTTCTATTTGTATCAAAATAAGCTAAAATTGCTTAATAAGTTATTTTGTTAAACACACGCACAACATTTGCACATATTTTACCGTTTCCTTCTCTGGTCGACATGCAGTATCTGGATTTCGGTTTAAGGTATACTAAAAGCTTAAACAATGTCAAGCAACAAAGATGTTGGTCTATTTGAGACCTTTACTCTAATGGAAACTAGAGTAAAGGTTGTTTACAATCTTATTCTAAAAAATAAAAGCTCAGGATCCAAAAGGAAAAGCTGATATTTCCTCTCAAGAAGCATTTGGTTAAATAACATCTGAAATTATTGAGGAAGTATTCCAATAACAAGACTGCGTTGGGAATGAAAAGACCTAGAACAGCAAGATAACAAAGTTAAGGCAAAATTAAGCTGTCAAAACTTTTGATTCACCCAATGACTCAAAAGCTTTAGAATTTGTGGAAAACTGAAGGGGTTTGAAGTTGGTCAGGAATTGGGTTTTTCTAGGGAGGGGAGGGTCAAAGTTCACATGACTAAGTTGGGTAACCAAGAAATGTCTTTCATCATAAGATAATTACATACAAACAGCATTTGCAACAAATCAGCTATCCCAAAGCTGAGAAAGCATCAATGACTACAAATCTACAATAACGACCCACAACTAGAGGTGTTTAATGTGCAGGGCCGTGGCGGGTCGGGTTAAAATTTAAATGGGTCGGGTCATGCCAAATGTTAAACGGGCCAAGGCGGGGCGGGTGAAAGCTTGTTTAAATACGATCCACTTTGACCTAGTTTTTAAGAGCTTATAAAATAGTTTTTTTGTCGTACTTTATGGCCTGTTGAATCAATTCAACTATGTATATAATAATATCATATAAAAATATTAAAAAAGTGGTAAAATATTTTTTACTACCAATTCCTATAATTATCCGATCCGGCCTGGCCCAACCTTTACGTAAATGCCCTTTAATGACCTGACCCGTTATTGACCCGACCCGCATATAACCCGTTAAAATGCAACCCGTCCCATGACCTGTTGAACACCTCTACCCACAACCAATCTGATTCATGTTTGAACAAAATTCCGTGCAGGCGCGGGCAATGAGTGTTTTTTCTTCCGATAAAAGCTTTGTCCCGACCAATGGACGGGAACTAGCTAAGCTCGAATGCATTTTGACAATCACAAATTTTTGTGTGAGATGGTCTCACCGTGGGATGCTTCTCATACATGAGTTGAATAGCCCAACTAATACATTTATTAGTATATTAGTATATATACCCGTGAAATGCACCTATGTGTGGAGATATATATAAATTTAATTTTAAAGTGATGTAAGTACATAAGCAATCCCCTTTTAGGCCCGGTTTACTTTACATTTTTGATAATTGGGGACCTATGATTTAGTTGAAATAATATAAATAAATAATTAAAGCGTCTTAATTTAGGAGGCTCTATGTGATTGGACATCTTGCACTTTGCTCAACTTCTCCCTTTCTGATGCGTGTATGGGCTTGAATACTTCAAGAAGATGATAAACTCGACCAAGAAACCATGCCAAGACTGATTTGATCACAATGTCACACACAGCGATATTCCTTATGTTTGATAACAAACAAGAAGGTTGGCCAAGACAACTCTAAAGAGTGGCCTGTGAACTGTGGATAGAGACAAATCACCCACACTGGGTTGCTTGGCCTCTTCCTCACACTCCAATTGAAAGACTCTCTCTCAATCTTTGTGGAATTAACCTGAAAAGATCACTTTGCTTCACTCACAAAGTCACCTCTCAGAACAAGTAATTGAACAACAATTACTGGAATGAACTTTTCATTAAAAACCAAAACTGAATCTTTGTTACAATGATTATGGCCTTTATATAGAGCCATGTCTAACGGCTAGTTGGGGGTTTTAACAAACTAAACTACCCCGTGCCTATTATTACAAACACGTGCAAAATAAAGCAAATAAAACAGAACAAAAATAGCCTAAGTGTTCTGACTCAGCCATTATCGAACAGTTGGCGAACAAGTGACCTTGGGGCTGGTCTTGTGGGTTCTGTGAGTATTCTCCGTGCTAGCTCTAAGTCTTGGCTTCTTCCTTCTTGTCCAAAGATGCCATTCCTCGAAGTCTCACGCTCATACACACAACACGATAAACGTTTCAACGCTCGCAAGGTGGGCTGCCAGGCAGTTGACCATTCTGTTATCATTTGGTCAGAATGTTGGTTTCTGGTTTGCTTGCGAGTTGCTGTATGGTTCATCATAGCTTCCTCTTGCCTTTGTTCTTCTTTGATGCTCATGATTGATCTGGATTGGAGTTGGTTATTAATGGTTGTCAAGCCCAAGTCAGAATATGCAGCTTTCAAGTCGATGGCCAAGGAATCAGTCATGTATCCTTCTTGGCTAGTCTCTTCTTGGTCAATTTTTGTGTCTTGGCTTGTCTTAACTTGTGTGTTGACTTCATGATCCATATTTGGATCACCTTCGGTGTTGACTAGTTCGATCTAACTTGACCCTAATTACTACCAGGATAGGGGTAAAATATTAGACATGGGATTTGAACTGACTCCATCTAATGTCAAGCCAACTTCTCCCCTATGGTCTTGACGGAGTGAAAATACATAATAATATTACGGTTTTTTTTTTGAAACTTTAGGGTCTAAAAGCAATTAGCCAATTATTAACCTAAGAAAAACCAATGTAAACTAGTTGAGACCCCTTATTTTTTTGAGGTCGTACACCTTGCATGTATCCATAACCACCCTTTACAACAAAGTTATTATGTTTAATGGATTCATCGACTTAAAAAGTGACAACATTATGAAAGAAACAATCTATTGATTTGGAAAACTTGTCTTGCTACTTCATTCATTGAGAGAAGTATATATACAGAGGAAGAAGCACCTAGAACCTACTGCCCTAACTAATTACAAGAGAAAGAAAACAAACTGTGCAAAAGGAAAATATAACAAAAATAGAATCTCTAACAAACTTCTTTTCTAGAAGGTCCAGCTTGAATATTGTTGCACTGAGGCTTTGTATTTGATATATTAACATCCCCCGCAAGCTTGGGGTGGGGAAGTACATACCAAGCTTGGACAATAATGGTTGTAATTGAGTAGAAGGAAATATCTTTGTCAAAATGTCAGCAAGTTGTTGAAGTGTAGGTAAGTATCGTAATTGAAGTAGGCCTTCCAAGGTTTTCGCGCGTGTAAAACGACATTCAGAGTGAAGAGTGATAGGCTTAAGGCTATTAACACCAAGATCTTCAAGAAGATGAACAACCCAAGTGACCTCAGAAGCAGCGCAGGACATAGCACGATATTCGGCTTCAGATGAGGACTTAGAGACCGTAGATTGTTTCTTAGACTTCCAACTGATGGGAGAGTTTCCAAAATGAAGAAGATAGCCTGTGACTGAACGTCTAGTGTCGAGGCACGCACCCCAGTCGGAGTCAGAATAAGCCTTGAGGTGAAGATGACCAGAAGCTTTCAACAATATGTCGTGCTTATGGTGGAAGAAACATAATTGAGAGTATGAGTGAGAGCTTGATAGTGTGCTTCGGTAGGGTTCTGCATGAATTGGCCAAGAGTTTGAACTGTGAAGGCAAGATCCGGCCTGTTAAGAGTTAAAAAATTTAGTTTACCGACCAAACTTCGATAATGAGTAGGATTAGAGTATAGAGGAGAATCAGTGGCATGAAGTTTAATATTGACAGGCAATGGTGTGGCAGCCTTTTTGAAGGAAGAAAGACCAGAATCACGAAGAAGGTCTTTAGTGAATTTATGTTGAGTAATAGCAATACCTTGGTCAAGGTAAGAAACTTTCAGACCAAGAAAATAGCTTAAAGTACCCAAATCTTTAATGCTGAAAACTCTATGAAGATGACAACAATTCGATACATCGAATTGTTTTCATCTTAACAACAGTTTAGAAAGTCTCATAAAAATCAATGCTATATTCTTGGGTATACCCTTTGGCCACTAAGCGTGCTTTGTGTCTTTCAAGAGACTCATCAGCCTTGAGTTTGAGTTTATAGACCCATTTGCAACCAACTAACCGTTTTCCAGGAGGTAAGGGGACCATTTTCCAAGTATAATTTTGTTCAAGAGTTGTAAGTTCTTGATGCGTAGCATGAAACCAATTAGGATTAGTGGCTGCTTGTTTATAAGTAGAGGGTTCAATAAGAGTGGTGGCAGGAGGAGGTAAAGAAACGGAAGAACAAGCATGAGAGGAGAAAATATTGCACACTTAATGAGAAAGGTAAATAGGCTGTTTGGATACTCGCCCTGATTTTCGAGGAGGCAGAGGTGCAGTAGGAACAACAGGGATAGATCGGCTAGGAGTATGGAGAGGTTCAGTAGGAACAATAGGGATAGATGGGCTAGGAGTATGGAGAGGTTCAGGAGGAGGAGATAGAAGAGAAGAGGAAGAATCAGAAATAGGAAGGGGTGGAAAGGTAGGGTCATCATATAAAAGAGGATGATCAGTAGTAGTGGGTCAGTAGAATTGAAAGGAAGGAGAATCAGGAAGGGATTTGATGTGATAGGGAAAGTGGTGCTCATGAAAACGAACATTACGAGAAACAAAGAGTTTCTTGGATGTTATATCATAGAGTTTATAGCCTTTTTGACTATAAGGATAGCCAACAAAGACACAAGGGATAGCTCTAGCATGGAACTTGGTCCGGCCTTGTTTAAGAGTGGAAGCAAAGCAAAGGCAACCGAAAAAACGTAGATGAGTGTTTTTAGGTGGAACACCAGAGAGTTTCTCATAAGGAGAAACATTACCAATGGATGTGAGAGGCAAACAATTGATGAGATAAGTAGCACACCCCCAAAATTTTAAATGAAGGTTGGATTGAAAATGTAAGGCTCGAGCAACTTCAAGGAGATGTTTGTGTTTACGCTCCACTCTACCATTTTGATGGGGCGTTTCAACACAACTAGTTTGATGAATAACACCTTTGTCTGAATATAAGCGTAGTATAGCCCCCTCACAAAATTCCTTGGCATTGTCAGAACGAATACATTTAACTTGAGCATTAAACTGTGTGGCCATAAGATTGAGAAATATAGAAAGGAGCTGGACAGATTCAACCTTGGATTTTAATAAAAATGTCCATGTTGCTCGAGTAAAATCATTTACTATGGTAAGAAATGAGTGACAACCAATGATAGTAGGGGTATTGTAGGGACCCTGAGTATGGATGTGCAACAACTCAAAAGCAAATGTAGCATTAAATGAGCTAGGTTTGAAAGCTAGTCTAGATTGTCTAGCATAAGGACAAATAGAGCAAAAAAATGAATTCTTAATTGCATTAATGTGAATATCTGGATACATCATTTTGAGCTTCTCAAATAGAGCATGGCCTAGCCTTAGATGTAATAGCTTAGCTTGTTGCAACATAAATTGTGTACAGGCTAGTTTAGTCTTATTTAGAGTACTGATATTGACTACACATGGAGTAGTAGAATTGCTTTTGTCCAGAAGATAATAGAGACCTTTGGAGTATTTACCAAGAGGTAAATTTTTCCTCGTTATATAGTCCTGAATAAAGCAAAATGTGGAGTTAAAAACAAGGGAACAGTCATTATCAATACATAATTTAGAAGCTGATATCAAATTGAAGTGGAGTTGTGGCACATATAGCACATTTCTCAAAACAAAATTATCATGAATAACAATATCACCTTGCTTGACAACAGTAAGAAGACTTCCATCAAGAAGAGTGATTAGTGTGAGAAATATCTGTAATGTAGATGAGAGAAATGAAAGTATTACACATATGGTCCGTTGCACCGGTGTCAATAATCCAATGTGAAGGAAAAGATTGAGAAACGAAGCAAGATATACCTGCTATTTTACCAGTGGTGGTGATGGAATGATCTGCATCAGGAGGTTTCTCAGTATCTTTCTTGCTAATAATGATAAGAAGATGAGTAAATTGCTCTCTAGAAAGACCAGTTTCTTTAAGATCAATGGATGAGTCATGAGTGTCACTCTGAGTAATTGCAGCAACTTTCGTGTTGAAATTACGCCTTGAATTAGAGGGATAGCCATGAATTTTGAAACACCTTTCAATGGAGTGGCCAGGGATCTTGCAATGATCACAAAAATAATGTGCATTACGTTTTGTGCCAGACATGAGTCTCTCTTGAGTGCTGTGTTCATGACTATTGTGATAATGCTTCCTTCTATCAACAGCAAATACCATTGAATCAGTAGAAGTAGTTGCGAGTTTGCTAACCTCTTTGTGTCTCTCTTCTTGTTGTAGGAGGCGATATATGATAGAAGCATTAGGTAATTCATTCATCATTAATATGTTAGTAAGCACTTGGTTGTATTTAGGATCAAGTTTCATAAGAAACTGCATGATTCTATGATTTTTTTGCAACCTAAGCATTTGTTTAGTTAAATTGCATGAACAACCATCACAAGTGCAAGTAGGAATAGGACTAAAATTATCTCTCATCCCATAGACTTGGCCTTAGTGAAATATTCAGCAATGATCATTCCATTTGCTTGATTTAGAGTAGCTAATTCTTCCTGTAAAGCAGACAGTTGAGAATAAGATTGACCAAAACGATCTTCCAAATCTTTCCAGATTTCACTTGCTGTGCAGTATTACATAATGCTTTTAGCAAGATTTTGGTCAAGAGATGCAATTAACCAACCTATGACCATATTGTTGCAACGTTCCCATGCCTTTTGTCGAACTGCATTATTTGTAGGTTTAGGAAGAGTATTATCAACGAAAATCATTTTGTTTTTAGCTGTTAAGCCAATGATGACTGAACGTTTCCAATCTCCATAACCAGAACCGTCAAAGAGGTTCGAAACTAGTTTGGTGCTTGCATGATCTGAAGGATGGAGGTAATATACACTCCTGGATTTTGTGTAGGATCAGATGTAGATATTGGTTGAGATTGAGATGAGTTTCCAGAAGATATTTCAGCCATGGATGCAAGAAAAGAAAAAAAGAAGCTAGAAATCAGAAAGAATGGTAAAGGATCAGAAATGGCTCTAATACCATGACAGCTTTATGAAAGAAGCAATCTACTGATTTGGAAAACTGTCTTGCTACTTTATTCAAAGAGAAGTATATATACAGAGGAAGAAGCACAGCTACTACCCTAACTAATTAAAAGAGAAAGAAAACAAACAGTATTTACATTAAATAATTTCTGCTGTATATATCATTTGTACATACTCTTTAATTGTGATGGCAATATATACAACTTTGTAAATGTTAGAGGCTACCTAAGATAAAGAGAGACCAATAACTGAGACAGGATGATAAATTCACTAATAACAGCTGCAGGAGAATGCAGACCAAGGAATGGAACAATGTCTACTTGAAGCCAGCTTTCGACAACTGAGCCGACTACAGCCCCAGCAAGAAGTCCTCCAGCCGTGATCGAAATTGCTTTCCCTACAAAGTGCAATCACCGAATCACACTCAGCTATGCGATAAACATATAACGAGAGACGAGAGTGATGAGAGGACGCGATTACATAATAATAATAATAGTATGTAGCAATGTGGTCGATGTGAGAAGACGAGATAATAAAATTAGTATGTAGCAAGGTGGTCGATGCATTTCCAGTCGTTAGGACATGGGTATAATGAGCCTTGTCATCAGAGTTGCTGTGTGTTGCTGTGTGACTGAGGGCTAACGTGTTTGAGTCCTAGAAGTTGTCTCTCGAAGAAATGCAGGGTAAGATAAATTTATCATCTTATTTCCATCTAGTGGCTCCAACCTAGGTGGGGTTTTGAAGGGTCTGATGTATGCAACCTTACCCTTGTAAAAAAACAAAGAGGTTATTTCTAATTGACCCTAGATAGCAAACATCATTTGCAATTTCAAATTCCTAATTTTAGTCTTTTTAGAGGGATGGAGTGGAGGTAAAGCGAGATCAACACAATATTTCGCTTTATACAGTTTCTGGATTAAGTTACATGTCACATTCTACATAGGACCATCTCCATGAGAAACATTAATACTTCCTCCGTTCCAAGTTGTTCTTATTTGTCATTTTAGGATGTTCCATTTATTATTCTTATTAAAATTCTTTCGATTTATATCTCAAATTTTAGGCATAATTAACCTTGTTAATCCTCATTTTAATAATGTAATAATGCTTATGGTTTCTATATATTTTCACTAAATTTATTTTAACATTTTTATATTATTTATAGTCCTCACATGTTTCCCACTTACTCTATTAAAACATTTTTATAATAGTTGTGGTTCCCATATTTATGATCTCTACTTTTCTTCCATCAAATTTACTATTTAATAAAATAGTATATCCACCATCTAAAAGATTCCATTTTACTTGATTATTGTGAACATTCCTTCTGTAAACAACTTTAAGAAACGAAAGGAATAATAAAGAACCCTTTCAATAGTCCAGAAAGAGATTACTCTACGTTATCAAGTCCAAGTGCAGATGAATGTATGAAACTATTATATCTAAACCTACGGGACGACAGGCCGTTTTCCGATCTGGGACGGTCGACCCCAAACATGGGACGTTGGCGTACCGGAACACCATGGAACGTGTACCAGATCGGCGAACATGGCGACCCATAATCATCTTCACTCAAACTTTAAATCCATAAAAATCTGAAACTTAGCTACATGCGATGCAGATGGTAAATGCACTAAAAGAAGCATAGGTTTCAAAGTCATAGTGGCATACCTAACTTCACTTTCTTTTTAGTCATAAAGTATAAGGATGCTCCAAAACTGGTAGCTAGAATAACACCAGGAACATCTGCACTAGTCACGGCTCCTGCAGAGGATGACGACGCTCCGTTAATATAAGTCAAAACCATCATTACACCGTAAACACCAGCTTGTACTCCGAGGTCTGACACAGGTGGCTTTTCAACCACAACAGGAGAACTCTTCATTGCAGATTGCATCCACTGAGGCATAGTTCCTGTACCCGGATATTTGCCAGGTTTGACATCAGCAAAGCGAATGCTCTTGTTCACAACTTTCCCAGCTTGACGTCGTGTTAAACTTTGCATGAGCAAAATATCGTATGCAGCTTCTATCTGAAAATACACCAATGAATAATCTCAATGAAAGATGATAGTCATTAGAGTTGCGATAGAGAGTAGAAGCTAGATCATCATTATACTGTGGGGCGATCAAATTCATTTTACAGCAATAGAGGAGATTACATCATTATATTCACTACGCATCACTCATCCACGAGGACTTAAAATGAAAAACGGATGCTTCAATTCGACATTATGAATTAATGATAATCAAACCTACGCAATGAGGGGAATGTTAGAGTATATAGCTTATTTTGGGGCCTCAACCATTAGTTGAAGCCATGGTATCAGAAGCCAACGTGACAAGAGGTCACGGGTTCGATTCTCAACTACCTTTCATTTAAAAGTGGAATATTCAGCGCCTGTGCGCATCCACACCTCTAGCCCAATGGGCTCTCTATTAAATTAAGCTTTTGGTTGAAGCCCCAAGATATGTTATATACTCTAACAGCGAAAACATCAACAATTCATATATTTCCTTAAAAGAAAAAAGGAAAATTTGCTCAAAATAATCCCATCTATCACCTGTTAGCTGGAAATAATCCCAACTATCGATTATTTTTAAATAATCCCAACTTTGACCTGAATTTGTTCATAGCATACACTATAACTTAGTAACCTGGGATAGCAGGTTACCTCCATTTAAAAAAAAGAAAAAATAAATAAATAAAGGAAAAAAAAAAAGAAAAAACACTTCACACCCCAACCCTCCCACCACCAACCGGCCACCCCACCACCAGCCACGCCAGAAACAGCTGCCAACAACACGGCCACCATCATTGACCCTCCTCTCCCACCAATCGAACACCAACAAAGGAAAAAAAAAAAAGAAAAAACACTCGCCACCCAGGCGACCACCATCTTCATCGGCCTGCAACCACAACAGTACCCCATTCGACCACCATCTTCGTCGAACATCCTTCGAATTGCATCACCACCAATTTCTGGCACCCACCTCCGACTGCACCAACATAGTCCCAATTGATTAGCCACCTCAAGCACCACCTCAACCCCAAAATCGATTGAAATTGATAAATCAAACCCACACCCATGTTCGATTGTAGTGGTTATCGTGGTGTGTGGTTGCGATGGTGGCGATTGCGGTGGTGGTTGTTTCGTTGATGTGCGATTGTGGTGGTGATGGGGTGGGACGCATTGTACAGGTGGTGAGCAATGATGGTGTTCGATTGGTGGGAGAGGAGGGTCAATGATGGTGATCGATTGAGGTTTGAGCAAGGTGGCCGGTGTTGTTGGTTGGCTGGTGGTGGGGTGTGAAGTGTTTTTTCTTTTTTTTTTTTTCCTTATTTGGTTTTTTTTATTTTTCTTTTTTTTAATGGAGGTAACCTGCTATCCCAGGTTACAAAGTTGTAGCGTATGCCATGAACAAATTCAGATCAAAGTTGGGATTATTTAAAAATAGTCGATAGTTGGGATTATTTCCAGCTAACGGGTGATAGTTGGGATTATTTTGAGCAAATTTTCCAAGAAAAAATATCCATATCTGGCGTCTCATCATTGCACATGCGAGAAATTGGTACCCTCGAGTTCAACTATTTCGCATCGACACCCTCCCCCAAAGAAATGCTTCATGGCAAATCAACATTGTGTTAATCCTAATTACTCGACTACCCTGAAACATTAACTTCCATTACTAATTGAGGTCATGTAAGTACTCTATTATCTAATTGAATCTTCCATTAAATATGGAAAACAAAAATCAAGTTTTAAGATTAATACATTTCCACCAATGACCATGCTACTATCCATTCGACATCATAATCACTTCAGCCATGACTTCAAGTTTGATTATTGAAAGCTCCATAGAAACTCATCACAAAATGACAACAATAATCACTACACTGCCTTCAAATTCTAAAGAGAAGGGATCAAAATCTATCCAATCCCATTTACACCATGTTTAGACTACAATTTTGAAATGAAAAGAAAGGAAAGGGGGAGGGAAAGGAAAGGAAGGGAAGAAAAGTAGCTTTGTTTAATTAGTAGGGAATGGAAGGGGAAGGAAGTCCAACTTTAGAGATACCGGCACCTTAACAAAAATTATTCATCTAATCTCTCCAAATCACTCCCCTCGAAATCCCTTCCCTTATACAACAAGGAATCCTTTATCCCTCGAAATCCCTCTCCTTTGCTTCCGTCCATTTCTTTCCCTCCAAAGACACACTTAGTATTTTCCACATCAATCTAGACATACCTCAAATTCAACAACACAATCAATGACCAAAAAAGTTACTTACACAATAAATACTAAATTCACAAAAATTAAGTCTATATTAGGCAACCAGCCGCAGAAAATTCTAATTCAAATTCACAATCACACATAAATTTTCATCAAAAGAATCAAACTTTTGTCATGTATACATGAACATGCAAAGTAATTCACGCAAAATCCAAAAGCAAAAACCTTTTTCTCATAATCCCATCATCAATTCACCACTTAAAGACAATCAACCATGATAGAAACAATCCAAAAAATCTGAATAATTATTGACAAAAACGAAAAGAATAGTAAAGGAGCTAAATAATTTTACAATTAAACCTGAGCGACAGCTTGAGGGTCATCTTTACAAGTGGCTAAAACTTTGTTTTTTGCCCTCAAAATATCATCGAAAGAGGCTTCTTCTGAAACACCCAAAAGCTTCAAAGCATCTTCCACGGACATACCAATCGGCGCTGAATCATCGGCCCGTGGCCGTGACCCGGCCCCAACCACTATGGTTGATGTTAAAGTACGCCGGGAAGGTATAGTGACGGTCCAACAACGTTTAGGCCAAATGGGTTGAGCTGATACCCGATGAAAACTCGGGCTTGTGGGCCTGAGAGATAGAGAGGATGACATTTTTTGGTCAAGAACAAATTTATTTATTAATGATTGAAAATCTTGGTGAAAAATATCAAAAGGGTAGTAAATTTTGATTGATCCATCCCTCCCTCATCAAATTTGTCATTTTCAATTTTTGCCATGACACGTACCTTATTCTTTATTTTCATTTATATATCTAATTTATATTTTCATCCTATCCATTTATTTTCTAATCAGTTTTATTTTTAATATAGCTAACTATTTTCTTTAAATCTTATATATATATTTTCATTTTCTTTTAATTTCATTTATATAATTTATTTTTTCTTTTTATTTATTATTAATTTCTTAAATTTTAAATCTATTAGAACAAAGGGAGTATTTAACATGCCGCTGAGAGGGTATTTGAATTATCGGTAATTGGTTAAGTGTTGTGATGAAATTGTGGCAGTCTATAGTGAGTGAGTGACTAATGGGTATGATTTGAGATTGTGGACCAATAAATGAAAAAAGATGGATATTTGGGTTTGCATGTTTTAGTTAAAATTTTTAAAAAATAAGACATTTTATTAACTTTAGTCAAAAAAAAAAAATTTCGTTTAAACTTTATTTTCAAAATAAGCGTTTTTGGCCTCAAAGCTAGACTTAGTACATAATCGCTGTTACTAACAGCGAGTTTAAAGTTGCTGGAATTTTTAAGTCAACATGTAGTCGTTGTTACTAACAGCGAAATAAGGTTTGACTGGTCAAAGGGGAAGTCGCTGTTAGTAACAGCGATCAAATGGTTTGACTTTTGTGTATGATTTAATCTAGCCGTTGTAATATGGTTTAACTTAACGAATGAACTATGTAATTTGATATGGATTCGTCGAACATGAATGAAATTGTGTTGAATTTTTGAGAGCATTTTTCCTATTTGAATATGATTGTCTGTTTGATTTTGATTTAATTCATACTTAATTTTTGGCGGAATGATTCATCGCCGAAAACTCCGAGTAATTAACATCATTTCATTCATAATAAACATGTGATAATACGATAAACATATACACATCTACATATATATTACAAAATATACACAACCATATGTTACAAATATTCAATATATACAAAACGTTACTAATGTTTAATATATAAAAACAGTATACTAATGCTAATCCTCCTCCTGTACCTTCTCTAACTGTGACGGTCTATGACGCCTCCTACGATAGTAAGTGATGGTCGCATGACGCTTGGGTAGGGGAGGTGATTGATACTGGGATGATCCAGCACCTTGTGAGGACCCGGCACCATAGTCGGGGCACGTTAAGTCTACCTCCTCAAGATGAACGTCAGCAAGATGATGAGATGACCCCTGAGCGTCCATAGTGGTGTCAGGCACAGCGACTTCTGGAATGAAGTGCTGAAACTGTGTCCGTAGGAGTATGCCTTGGGCAATCTCCCGTACAGGCTCTTCCTGGTTGGAGCTGATGACAGCTGCAATGCCTTGTGCCTGCATTCAATTTGGAGTTAATGAAATCTATAATATGTAAGTTCTATGGATAATAATCAACATGGAAGAATACTTACAAACTGTGTCATCGTCGGTGCTACGGAAGCATACAGGGCGACTGCGATGATACCTCGTGGTGTCATCCATCGACGAGTGATAGAGAGGAACCACAACATGTAATCCGCCGAAGTAGGTGCGCCTACAGCATTGATCGGCGCACCTTGGGCCAGCAGCTTTAGCCTGTGATCCCAACGAGCGATATGGCGCCAGTTGATCTCCAACCAATTCTTGGGTTCCCGACCCTTGCATGAGCTGTGATGGAGCTCCGCCTCTATGTCACAAGGTGGCGGGATGCCTTGTACCATCCCAAATTGGCGCAGTACGTGCTCAGGGAGATGCATTTCGACTATTTCGAAGCATATCAAAGGTACAGATGCTCTCCATGCCCCCGACAATATCCCTGAGTGCTGAGGCAATGCAGCGTATGCCTCAGCGGGGTAAGGGTCCCATCGAAACTACACGTGAAAATGTAATTAATAAATTACGCAATATGATAGTTACAAGACTAGTAAGTGAAGCTTTTACCTGGTCCGCTCGAAGTAGATCCTGTGTGAGTCCTTGTACGTCAATCAAAAGACCACCGCGATCCATACGGCACATCTGGTGGTGGAAGAATTGGTGGCGCAAATCCACCATGTCCCACAGTCCTCATCGGTTTCCCATTGAAGTTCAAGTTGATTGGATTCATTTGAAGGAGAAGAAGAGGATGGCAAAATGGGATTTTGGGTTTCTTGGCTAGAGAAAGGCATAGGAGAAGGAGTAGAAGAAGTTACATTCAAGACTGCATTTGTTGCTACAACATTGACATTTTAATTCTCTAAGGGTACCTCTTCTACGTATAACTCTAACAAAGGAATAGAGGAAGACCTTGAATACTCCCACATTGCATCTATAACCTCCTCATCCTCAACCGGAAAAGCTAACAATTGTCCACTCATATTGTATTTAAAACTTACATTAACAGTACTTCTTGTAGTGTCAATCCCAATCTTAGAACATTTAAGATGTTTAAATTCATTCAAATCCATGTTTGAGTTGCATGCAAACGTTTTACGTCTTCCCCTAACATACTTAACATTGCTACTACTTGATCGAATTGAACCATTCCAAAAACATACAACAGTCACACGAAATAAATCCATTTCTACAATAATACGTACAAAATCAACATCACCATCAAGTTCATAAGAAAGCAAGTACATTGTTCAACAACCCTCATAACTAGAGTTCACAACATTCATAACAACATTTAAAAACAAGGCACATTAATTATTGACTGCGTAAATATATGTATAATTTACAAAATTAGGGTTTGCATTCAAACATTCTCTACATTAAATTCATGAACAAACAACTTCATTATGAAGATTATGGCAAATAACAACTACATTTGACATATTCATAGATTTTAAGTATAAATGACCACTACAAATGACACACTTTTTAAAAACAAAAACAACTAAAAAATTTATAATAAAAAGGTACCTTAATAAGCTATAGATCACCAAGAAGTAGTAATTTGCAAGTATATGAACCTGCATTTATGTGAAAGTTGATGAAGAAATATAAACACTATATTTTTGAAAAAAGAAAAAAAAATTATTACCTGAAGTGAATGTGATAAAATGACTGAACTAATTACTAGTAGGAACTTGGAATTTGATGAGATTAATTAAAGGATTGAAGTTGATTTTAATGGTGGAAAGAAGAGGGAGAGTTTCGTGTCTTTAGGGCACCGATTTGAATTGTGGGTAATATGAAGGAGGAAGAAGACTGTCGTATTTAGGGCCGCAATAACTCACTGTTACTAACAGCGACTTCCCCTTTCCTTATTTCGCTGTTAATAACAACGACTACATATTGACTTAAAAATTTCAGCAACTTTAAACTCGCTGTTAGTAACAGCGATTATGTACCAAGCCTAGCTTTAGGGCCAAAGACGCTTATTTTGGGAATAAAGTTTAAACGAATTTTATTTTTTGACTAAAGTTAATAAAAGATCTTATTTTTTTCAAATTTTCTCATATTCATATCTCTTTAAAATCAAGTTGACTAAAGTTAATAAAAGATCTTATTTTTTTCAAATTTTCTCATATTCATATCTCTTTAAAATCAAGGATGGAAAACGAAAAAAAATAAAAACCAAGTTTCTAAAATGAAACAAGAGTTGCTTTGAAGTGAAGGCTTCTCTATATCATTAGCAATTGTATTACTCATTCATTAACTTTTTTTATCTAATTATCTCATATTTAATCAATCGATTTATTAAATGTTACTCCCATCAATTTTTTCAATTATCCCATTTTCTTATTTGGGCAATCTACTTTAATTGTCTCATTTCTATTTTAGAACATAATTTTTGGATCAAATTGTCCTTATACATTTATGTAATTACCAGAACACCCTTATTTTTTTACTAAACTACACTATTTAAACCCCCCAATGCCCACTACATCACATGGGTATGCTATTCAAGGTAATCCCTCAACTTTCTTAATATTCGTGTCCAACCCAAGTGAGACAATTAAAAAGAATTGAAGGGAGTATATGATAAAAAATATAAAAGCAAATTGGACTCGAATATTATGATATAATTTAGAAAAAATTACCCACAAGAGAGTGTAAAGTTCTTTCAAAAATCTTCAAACCAAATTTCCTTTAGAGCATGCTCAACATTGAGGCTATTGAAGTTATAATAGTGTAATCCATTAGATAAGACTAGTGCTAGTTTGGATGTTACGTTAATTATATTAATTTTTGAACCGAACAAGTTAAAATACTAAAATAAGGAAGATCGAACACTCAACTTTACATGTATGCAAATGTAATTTGCTTGTTAGTTTTTTCTATGTTATGTGTTCTACAATTTGAATAGCCATAGTCATTGTTTAAGTAGATCCAAATCTAAATTTCCTCGATTACGAGAAATCAAAATCAATATAGCACGATTTTACAATTTAGTGTTCCTCTAATATTGCAAAATGTGTAACTTTGCAGCATACAAATCACAATCCCATAATTGAAATTTGTTATAGTAACTTCTTTGTTTAGTACTCCTATCAATATCAATGATAATAAGACACTTCTACTTGCGAGTTGCGACCTTGAATTAGGGTGCCACTTATCTCCATGACAATCACCATATTCATTATACAAATTGAGGGCCAAAATTGCCAACAGTCGTCTCCATGATCAATTACACACATACATTAGTGTCCTTACGGCGCTATATAGCCGAAAAAAACAGTGATCTAATAAAATTGTATCGTTAAAGAGACTAATTAATGTGATGAAAGGAAACTTCTCTTAGCAACTTTCGAGAGTATTAAACAAGGGCCCCTTGACCTATCTACACTGTACGCTGATCTTGATACATATCTTCTTGTGCCTTGTAACGTTAAGGAAGACTAAACTCTGTGACCATGCAGGGAATCTCCTTCGCTGTTACAAATGTGCAGTAAATATGAGGCCGGAGTCGAGTCGATCATAACAGCTTGCATCATGCAGGTTTTCTCAGAATCAACACCAATACATAGGAAAGAGCAGAATCAATTGAAGACAAAGCAACAATAAGAGCTGCAACTAGTATAAGGGTGAGAGTGGCTGTTCGCAACTGAAAAAGAAAAACAAATGGCATGGAAATTGGTTAGATTACGCCCATACATTGTAAAAAATGGTTAGATTAGAAAAAAATGAACATACTTGTATGCCAATCACAAATAGCATTTTATATCATGCATTATGTATTAGTGGTATATCAAGATTGAGTCACAGGAATACAGAATATTTCTACTATCATTTGCTGAAGGCTCCTTTATTCTTTCGCCCGAGCCACAAACGAACATCTTTAATCAGGGGGAAGAGGTAAGTAGAGAAATACCCAAGACTGTCACCTTGCATCAGTAACCAAATCAAAAAAATAGTTGTACTTGATTGACATTCTCAAAACATTCCAATGTGTTTTATTCAAGTGCATTTTGTATTGGCACTATGAAATGAGGTGCTTGGTGAATACCGAACAACCGGGGAAAGTACATCAAAAACAGTTGCTCGTTTGCAGAAAGGGACTTGAAAGGAAAAAAAGACAAAGGAAGGAATGTATTTCCTCGTACTTGGAAGTAAATCATGGATGTGGGTGAAATAAAGTTGGCAAACGAGGGAAAAAATTTCATTGACCGGTTGAAAAAATAACCAAGATACAAGATTCTGCAGGAAATAAAATCAGAGATCTTGTGCTTCAAAGTTTGCGAGGTTGTTGGATTTTGTTGTTGAGCAAATAAACACAAACCTTTCGAATTAAAATTGGTCCACATCAGCATATAGTTAGAAACAGGAGGTACACTTCCAACCTTTCCTTCATCTTCTATCTAATTTAAATAAAGAAAAATCTGTCCAACACCCTTACCCGCCCTGCCTCCCTAACTTGGTATCCAAAACATTTACCAAAGGGTAAAAATTCATGAAAATACTTGACTAGGTTGGGGGAAATTTTTGTTCTCATCTATTCTACAGCATACAACAGAAACAGTTACAAACACAAGGTTTGCAAAAACTTATGTTCATCCAAACAAATCCTAACACATTCTTCTGAATCAGGAAGAATGCAGCATAACTAACAAAAACTAGTCGAATTAGCTGAAGGTGCAGAAACAAACAGTGGTCTAGAGACCACGTCACACATGCACTTCCACATACTAATAGAAGTTCTGCTCAAAAGCATTATGTGTGTCATATGTAAACTTTAATATTGAGCTTACATACACTAATATTAAGAAATATAAGCACTCGCACTAACATAGATGTTGCTCCCATTGCTCAAAAAGAAATAAATATATATTGATATATGTTTTGCATGGAAGAAAAATTAAGCATAAACTATATTATTCTAGCTGATAAACGTAGCACCAACATCATGCTTTTTAATTGAACTTCAAGTGTATTATATGATATTTAATTAGGGAGGAAGAACATCCCTCATTCTATTGATCTCCAGAACTCCATCAATGCTCCTCTGGTTGGGGTGACGAGTCAATTAGACAATCAAAACCCAAAAATCTTCTACCAAGTACTCAATAACCCAAACAAACATTCGATTTTGTTTCAGCAAATACTACTACAATACTACTATAAGTTAGCCAGGCTATAATCATTGCACTGCAGATTGAAACTTGCATTATGTAACTACATAACAATGATCCATCCAAAAACAGCGAAAAATAATACCGTGTCTTGGAAACTCGGCCATTCAATGTATTTCAATTGCCCAGGTTGTTCAACAAGGAAAGCAAGCAATGACTTCAAACCCCTGAAAAGAACATAGAGTAACAAATTACTACATCAAAATTACATGCCAATCCACTGTCACCAAAAAAACACGAATTTTTTGTTCAATTGGGGCAATTAATAAAACACGAATAAAGTACTACTTCTCCAATCTCAATAAATATATACACATGCTTCTTATCTTAATACCTGATAGTATCTTTTAACAAACATAGCCAAAATGGATCCTCATCATACTCATCATCAATCTTTATCCCATAATTTCCTCCTATAGACATTGAAAATCGAGGCCGAATCCGCTCCAAATCAAAAGAATCAACTTTTACCCATGAAATCTACCACAATAACAGATGGAAAATTTACTTGTACAACATAATTTAAGGTTTAGAGAAGAAAACTTTAAAAAAACAAGTAGAACAATAAGAGAAAATTATACCTTTTTAGTTACAAAATTACAAGTAATCAAGTCCCTATTTTTGGCTTCCGTAGACATTGAATATCCAAAAGAAACCATTGCCTTGCCATTAATATGACTCAAAACTACATAAATAAAAAAAAATATAAGAAAATTGTTTTGATCTATTGAAGTCATCAACTCAATGAAACACTCAAGCATTCTGAAATTAAAAAAATAAGGGAAATTCTACATAGTGATCCTGAGTTTTTGACTTTTTCACAAATGTTTTTTTAAAATCCGCGTGGTAACCTTGAGCTTCCAACTTTTCTATATGGTAGACAAAATTTTCAATTTTTGGTTAAATTAAGTATTTATTTCGACTGAATTTTGAAATATGTGGTCAATTAGGGTGGTCACAATGTTTGCTTTTTAAAAAAAATGTCATTATGTTGAGTAAAATAGCGTAAAGTTAACAAAAAAGCTTTCCTTTTGTCTACCACATGGAAAAGCCGAAAATTTAGGATTACTACATGGAATTTCCCAAAAAATAACAAATTTGAGGTGGGAAACCTGAACAATTTGACAGCAGCCCGGACATAGTAGCCATTTATATCAGCAAAAAACCAAATTAATTGAAGTTTCTGGATATCCTGGAAAGTGGAAAAGGCATGAGTAATTTTTTAGCTGTTTCCAATTGAAAGTTTAAGACAATTTATTTCCTAGTGTTTTCATTAGTCTAAATTACCAATAAAAATTTGATTCATTTAACAATATCCTAGAATTGTGGAAATTGGTAATAGGGTTCATACAGGGGCAAATCCAGGGTTCAAACACCCTGAGGCACCAACATATGAATAAATTTTGCGGAAATTATTAATTGTGTAAAGCTTTGGTCAATGTGATTTGAGTGTGGGCTTCGGTTCTTTAAGAAGACTAATAACTTATTCTGCTGATGGAGTGAGGCGTCTAAAATAGAAAAAAGCCTCCCATATTATGTGCTTTCTCAATCTTGATAAGTGTGTCTTGCCGATCTTTTCAATCATTGTTTGCTAATTCTGTGCTTGGTTTGTGAGTTTCATGTTATGTATGAGCTTGTGCCATGCCTGCTCAAGTCAAGCTTTTATGCTGTTACTCCATGGTGACTGATGTGTCTTTACTTCTTAGCTTAAAGGCCTACGCTTTTGTCGTGGCAATTGTAAAATCATACTCACCATTCCTCTCTCCCCTCTTAATTTCCATCATGAATGGCGATTATATTATCAGTGGTGATTGCTGAGTTTCTATGGACTTAATGTGTGCAAAATAACTAAAAATTGTCTGCTCAGGATAGTTTTCAAATGTGAATAACAATTAGGATGTTGCCCTTAAATGAAACAGGGCTTCAGTAAGGTCGATACAGATCGTTGGCAATTTGCAAAATGAAGGCTTCATCAAGGACCAAAAGCATTTGTTGCTAAACATCAAACGAAGAAAGCATTCCCAGAATACAGTTCAGAAGAAAACATTCGCAAATTAGGGATGAATTGTTCCAACTGATGAATTTGATCTTGATAACATATTCAAATTCCAAAGATTAATACTATTATATTAAGTAAAAACATATATTAATAATTGAAGAAACTGAATTGAAATTTGAAACAAAAAAAGTTAACTTTTGGGGATTCCAAAATTTAAAATAATACCTGAAATTGAATTGAAGGTGGTTTAGTATGGTGGTGTTCAAAGTTCACGGTGGGCGGTGGCCGTTAGTGGCTTTACTTCTCGGCAGCACTGCAGCAGTGGCGAAATGCGAACAGCGAGTGAGGCAGTGAGTGAACTCTAGCGAGTGGCGACTGAACAGAGATGCCGGCGAGGGGTGACTGGTGTGGGTCGTCCGGTTGGCGGTCGTGGGTGGGTATCTGGGTTTTAGGGATATGGTCGTGGGTGGGTATCTGGGTTTTAGGGATATGGTCGTGGGTGGGTTAGGGTATACTAGGTAATGGCGATTCTGACAAATTGTTCTTGGTAACCTAGTTTACAACTTGTCTATATAGTTGGACAAAAAATTAAGTTGTTTGTTAGATTAAGTATTCATTGCATGAAGATGATTATTATATAAATGGGAAAAGTCGTCTTAATAATAACACCGTAAAATTAATAAAAATTTTAACTTTTTGTCTGTTAAGTGGAAAAATTAAAAGTGAAGACTAAATATTATTATATAAAATTTCCTTTTTTTTTAATTTTATATGTCAGTTTGAGCCCATTTAGATATGCTCCTGGATTTATATAAGAAAAATGGAATTGGGATTAACAAATACAAAATCAGTGGGGATGAAGTTCAGTTAATGAAACTTAACAAGCTCATAATTCACTTCTTCCTCTTTCTATCTATCTCTTATTCAATTATCCTTATGAAATTAGGGATTAGGTTTCATAACTTCATGCTTTCTCCGATTTACGTAGAATGTTTGAATATTGTTGTTGGGTACTTAAAGGGTTTTTTGTCTATAGAAACCTTGATAGTGGTACGAGATTTATTGAGATTGAAAGGAAATGAGAATTTGCAAGAATGAGCAATGAGAACTAAGGAACCTAAATTCCCCGAGCAAAAAATACCTTAGGATAGCATTTAGGTATGTGAATTCAGTCAGTATTGCTATATTAGGGGGAAGCACCAGAGCAAGCCATGACAGACCAAGCAGAAGTGAGAACGTTGACTTGAGTAACGTAAACATTGGTAAGAGCCTAAGATCAAGCTGAAATGTGTAGTCGATGGATAACATGTAATATTCATGTACTACCCCTTGTCGGTCTCGACGGACAAAGGAGGCTAGTTCTATACCGACTGATTTTCAACTATTCTTATTAGTCGAAATAAATGTAGTCGGTAAAAAATTAGTCGAATTTTTAGTCAGAATTCTGAAAAGTTGGGTTTTAGTTGGACTTTCAACTGGATTTCTAACTATAATAGTGGTAGGAAATTAGTCAGAATTCTAATTCATTTCCTACTAAAATATATGTCAAAAATTTCAGACAAAGTTTTTGTAGAAAAACTGTTGGAAAAATTTAGAGGTGATCATGGCCGGCCCGGCCCGACCCGACCCGAAAAAAGTGAGGGTTTGGGTACCAAAATATGGCCCGATGTGCGGGTTTGGGTAGAAAATAAGTGGCCCGATTTTTTTGGGACGAGTTTGGGATTTGGTGTTTGGCCCGGCCCGGCCCGAAAAAGTGTGTGTTCATGATTTGCATTTTAAATTTGTTTTATATTATGTATAATATGTAACAATTGTATTTGATTATTTCAATTATTTTTAATTTGTGTTTTAAATTATGTATAATATGCAACAATTGTATTTGTAGTTTTGTAAATTTCTTTGTCTTTTTTGGTTTTATTTATTTTAGTTTTATATTTTTATTTTTTTGGTTATTTACAAATCACGGTGATTGATTAGAAATTATTAAATAAAAAAATGAGAGTTTTTAATTTAAAGCATTATTGATGAGTGCTTTAAGTTATAGTGAAATAATCATGGTTATCTTAAAATTAATTTAAAATAAAAAATAGAAGAAATTGTTTGGTACAACACTGCAAGCAGCAGGAGGGAGGCAGGGACCATGAGTTTGTCATTTATATTGGCTGCTTCAATCTCTTTAGATTTTCAATACTTCATAATATTACCTTTTAGATTGGATAAATAAATTTTACATAAAAATTTAAAAATTATAAAGTTATTTAAATTTTACATAAGATATATAAATAATATATAACATAGGCCAGCAAAAGCCCGCAAGCCCGCACAGTACGGGTTTAGGCAAGAACTTTTTGGTCCGCACTTTGGCCTGGCCCGGCCCGGCCCGCATCAATGGACAGATTTTTGCCTCTCGGCCCGGCCCGGTGTTTGATCACCTCTAGAAAAATTAAACAAATAATTTCTAACTATTTTATTCAAATTCACTTAAAAATAGATATTTTTCGACAGTAAAACAATATCGGAAGGTGGGAGAGATCAGATTGTAGATATCGACCCTCCGCCTACCCATTTTAGTCGGAAGACAACTGATTTCCATTTTATTTTAATTTTTTATACAAATAAAAAATATTCTTTTATTAAAAATTATTTTAACATTAAATAGTAAATAAATATTATAATTCAAATGCAAATAATAAACAAATAAACATAATTTACACTAATGTTAAAATGGCACCGAAAATTGTTCAAATCATCATAAATACACTCTTAATCTAAGGCTTAAAACGCTCACTTCAAAAATTAAAATGCCAACTTCAACACTTAAAACCTTTACTCCAAGTCTTAATATACATATCTTCTGCAAAGGCTTAATTTTAATTTTTAACTCTTACTCTAACTCTTAAAACACTCATTCAAAGACTTAAAATGTCAATTCAAACTCTTAAAAACCCCCATTCAAGACTTAATCTTTCTTATCTAAAGATGTAATTACATCTTTTACGTACCTACTCTAATCATTAAAATATCAATTATAAGGCTTAAAGTATCTATTTTAAGGTTTAAAGCCCTTACTTTAAGTCTTAATTTTTCTTCACCAATGGTTAAAATGTTCACACTAATAGTTTAAATCTGTCAATTTAAAGATTTAAAGTGCATATTCTAAGGTCTAAATTGCCAATTTCAAACCTTAAAATGACAACTCCATTTTTTAATATAAAAAAACCTTATTTTAGAAAAATGAAAAATTTATTGGGTTTTTGGCTGGATCTGAGCGCAAGTATGTGGTCATCTCATAGGAGATTTAACTTGAAGGGTGATGGGGATAGAATAGTGAACTGCATTCAAGCACCTTTAAATTGTAAATGAGGACCCATTTAATTCATCCACAATCTATTATATTTAGCAGAAAAGGCCCAAAGGAACTCGAGAAGAGTTACCTTATTCCAATTGTTGATGTTTAGTAACTCGAACAATGAGTCTTGAACATGAAAGAAGATGAATCAAGGGGCGTGTTCCAAGAGCCAAAGCGGAGTTAGCTTGGCAAGGGTTTTGTGACAAACGAGCCATCTTGCTATGCTGACAAATGGGGGCTTTTTAGAACCTATCGTCGAGTCGGCACGATGGAGATGGAGGCAACGCCGAGCTGGTGGTAAAGGCTGTACTTCGCGTTTGGTTTTCCATAAGATGAACTTGAGTTGACGTTCTAGGAGTCAGGTTCAGAAGTCGACTCCGTGACAGGAGTATGCAATAGGCCACGAGTGTTTTGTGGGTTCGTTGATGGGTTTTAGTTCATTTTTGCCCTAATTTTCTTAGTTTATGAGGTACACTATATTAAAGTCTTGTTTCTTAGAATTAGGGTTACTAAGTGAAAACTGAATAGACAGAAAAAGCAAAAGTGAGCCGTTTTTAGGGTTTCTAATATTCATCTTGTAATCTTCCAGTTTATAGTGAAAGTTTGATTCTCGGTGCCTCGTGGATGTAGCTATTTCATTAATAGTGAATCACGTAAATTTCTTGATGTGATTTTCTTTATTGTTTGCTTTGAATTTCTTTTGTAATTTTATTGTGTTGATTATTACTATTGTCATTTAGAGCGTATAATGGTCATCGAAAGTTAAATTAAATAAATTAATTAAAATAAATTAATTTGATTAAATCCCAAGGTTGCAAAGTGTGTGTTTTGAGCAAAATATAGTGGTCACGGATCGTGAAACAACTCGCGGCTCGCGAGGAAGGAGGAAAAGTTTCTGTTTTGGAGAACACACAGGTCGCGGCCCGTGACCCAGCTCGCGGCTCGCGAGCTATCTGTGCGAAGTTTTCTGGTTTTTGCTGTTTCCTTTGCGAAAGTTAGTTTCTCGTTTGGGTTGGTTATAATATAACTTCCAACGGTTAATTATGGTTATATTAACCATATGTATTGGGATGGTTTGGTTCAAAGGCGACATTAGTTCGTGAACCAATCTCGTGTTTCGTAAAGTAACATGTTGTTTCGTGAAGTGGTGTGAGCTATTCTATAAATATAGAATGCTTGTGTGGTTTTTATATATGATGCAATTTCTGTTTTCTTTTCTTCTCGAGCAATTTACATCGAGAACTTGCAATCCTCGTTTATAATTTTCGTATTTTTCATCCTTCTAAGTTTTTTTTCCTCACATCGTTTTAGATTCCGTGTGCTAGGAGTTTAGTGTGATTCTCTGTATCTCAAAACATATTTCTGGTTTATTTCCAAGCATCGTAATGGGAGGAAATGATGTTTTAGGAAAGAGCATCTCGCCTAGAATTAATATCAAGTTCAAACAAAATCTTCATGTTACTTTGTTCGGGTTTAAAGATCGATTTTTCGGAGATCTCGATGGTGTACATAAGCATGGCTCTTAAATGTCATATGTAATTTGTTTTTCTTTTACAAAGTTATATCTTTATTAAATTGTGCATTAGATAAATAAAGTTACATGTTTAACAATTACTTTCGCTGTCGCACAACACCAGTAAACACTTGTGCCAGGCAATCAAAGCTTTCTTAGAGGGATAATAACTTGTAGCATAAAAAGAAGCACGTGAATCCTATTCTTAAAAACTTTTAAACTCGCCAATACTATTTCTCATTGTTTAAAAGCCAAAAACAAGCAAATTCAACACTAATCAACGGTCCCTTTGAAATCCCTATCCTGCCCTCAACACTGTTTTTCCTTTTGCTAATCTTGTTTCCATCTAACATGCCAAATCCTCATCCTTTTACTGATCTTCTCAATCCTTTCTCTCCATTTTCCTTTACCATCATCTGCACCTGATTTTCTCGCTACATCCGTCTCCTGATATTTTTACTGATTAAAGACAAAAGGTTTTCGACAATGGAGTATACTGGTGTCCTCCTCTTGAAGCTTTTGACAATGGAGTGTACCGGCGTCCTCCTCCTGATTTCATTACTTTTTGGGTTGAATTTGGTTTTTGCCATTGAAAGTGAGGTAATTTTTTGTTTTTCAATTGTTTGTTGATTTTGAAATTGAGTGTGAGGTATTAATTTAAAATTGGGAATGGATTGATGGTGAACAACCTCATTTTGGCTTGTATAATTTTTGCCATTGACTGAAATGTAAGATTTGGGTCTTTGATTAGTATCAATTTTAGAAACTTTGGAAAAATGGTGATATGGAAAAAACCTGAGACAAACCCTTGGAGCTTCAATTGAAGTAGAAGATGAAATGTTGAATAGTTAGGGTTCTGTGTTAGCCTTAATTCTCCTTTTTTTTTTTTTTTAAATATTAGAGTTTCTTGGGGTTTCTGTGTTACTGTTAGCCTTAATTTTCCTACTTTTCCTTAATATTAGAGTTCCTATGTTTATCTTCATTTCCCCAATTTTCCTTCAAGCATTTTAAATTTATTCGAAATTTCTCTTAGGTATACTACAATTAACGAGAAACAATCCTTTAAATTTATATTAAAGAATGTTATGCGCAAAAAATGTGATACGAGGATCGTGGCCTCGTGGGTTGCCTATTGGTGCTTATACTATGGGTTCGCAACAGCAACATCAGAGTTGCGGGTTCCAAACAACAATGAAGTAGATAAGAGGTTCGGGACAACACCAGGACCTAAGGTGATGGTTCTGCATCTAATAGCCTGGCCAGTAACAGCTACATTGTTTGGAATTTTGAGCAGGAATAAGGTGGATTTGAGTTCAATTGAAAATTACGAATTGATGTTGCCTTTGCCTATGATAACAATTCATAACTTATGCACTAATGACTTTCATTACTTCTAACAAAGAAACAATATTGCTCTTTTTAATGTTTTTGCGATGAAGCTATGTTGGCCACTACGTTTTTAATGGCACTATCATACATTGTCTCAAAAGTGGCAGATTTTCAAGTATAGTATAATAGTATTGATGTGGAATTAGTTGGTTTTGTTAAGAGGTAAAGTATGATGATTATGTTTAGTTAGCTTTGAATTGCTACTCAGATTTTCAAGCTTCTTCAAACTCATTTTTTTGCCCTTTAATTGTTTAATTTAGGGTATTTAGGTACCCAAGTGGAAGAAGAGAAGACACTAATGTGCCCTAGCCGCCTCCCATGAGGCATTACTCTTTCCAACATCAAGCCTGGTAACTACTTTAACTAAAGGATTTTTTGTGAGTATTACATGATTTTTATGCTTAACGTTTTGCTTACTTGGTGATTAAAGTGGGTTGTATGTGAAAACGACAATGTATTAGAGTTTGAACAATGTGTTTCAAATTCCAATATTACCAAGATCGAGTGTATGAGGTTTTGTGACAAACAAATTACGCTATCAATAATATCGATGTTTGTAGGAGAAAATAAAGCATTAAAACGACACAAAGATTTAACGAGGTTCACCCAACTAAGGCTACGTCCTCCGGTGAGTAGTATCTCTTATATTATCAAAAGGAGTTCAAAGAACTCTCAAATATGGAGAATTACAATAGAGAAGAGATATAGGCTAGTGTTTGGCTTGGGGTGTATTTGTGGATGATTACAATGTGATTGAGAGCTCTCTATTTATAGGAGAGATCACACTGAGTTACATTAAGTACATTAAAGCTATGATTAAATGATAATGAAACATCCCTAAGTACATGAAGAGTCATAAAACAACATTCTAGAGTATCAGAGACTTCGCTCGACCAAAACAGGGGTTTGCTCGGTCGAGCGTCTTGGTCGAGCGGACTTCAATAAGCTTCTGGTTGCATTCTTTCTGCTCGCTCGATCCAACCTGGAGCTCGCTCGGTCGAGCGAGCTGGTCGAGCGGCTCTTCAGAGGCTTCTGACAGTATTTGCTCGACTTGAATAGTAGAGCATCTTGAATCAACCTTTCCACTTCTTCGTTAAGTCTCATAACTCTCACACTTCATTACCTTATTAATCCATACTTAACACCATCATAAATCAATCATCAAAACTTAACTTAATACACCCACATTAACACATTCATGGGATTCCATCCCAAAGGTCACACATGAATACACCTCATCAAATGTGCACTCAAGTCACACCAATCACAACAGTATGGATGAATTAGGGTTGATTTTCGTCGCAATCTTTATTTGATCAAGCAAGAGGTTGTCATGAACTCTGCAAATCTCAATTTTTCTTGTCATTATTATAAATAGGCATTGAAAATTGTGTATTTTCAATTTTCATATTCAATTTTTGCTGAAATTAGTCAACTGAAGAGCATTTGAGGGATCATACATTTCATGTTTGTTACAAGTTACTAAAGAGCAACTTACAAAACTTTTCATCAATTGTTGACCGGTAAATGAGCTTCATTAGCTCTTGTTTTGATTTTGTGTTTGATTGTTTAGATCTAAATCTGGGTATTTTTATTTTTGAGTTTAGTTTGTTGATTATCATGTTTGGTTATCTAAATTAACCCTTCACTTTGCTTTTGTGGAATTTACTTATGAAGGTTTTACATGGATGATTTCTTGAGTTTATATTTTCATCTTTGATTTTTAACTTTTAGCATTGATTAATGACTGAATCTGAAGGAATTTGCGGTGAATATTGAGTTGGGTTGTTGATTTTATTGTCTAACTTGATTGAAAAAGTTACTAAATTTACATAAAATTTCAATAATTTGGCATCAAATTTTGATATTGATGCATAGTTAGGTTGTATTACCTTAATCCCGTATTCCTGTTTGTATTTCAGGATTTGATACGACATGATTTTAATTGGGAATTCCAGAGCGTAAAAGCCCATCCTTGAATTGGGAATTCCATCGGCCTAGCTTGGATGTTGAATTGTGAATTTCATTGCCAATCTTTAGTAGTTACAAACTAACCTACTGGCTATGTTTGGCAATATGATAATTATAATTTCATTGAAGCATTGTATCCAATACTACTTCCTCTTGAGTCCTTAATACTATTTGAATGAATATCTTGAATTGGTGCAACTATCAATTGAGTTATTTGTAAGGGAACAAAACACGACTAGATTTTTCTTTTTGCTATTTTTTTTATTAAATCATTGCAAGTCAAGTTTAATTTTGGTTTCCTTTTGATTATTAAAAGAATTTGTAATTTTGCTATTCTTTAAAAAAGTAGACCTCCAAATAGCAACATAGTTGCAATTATTTTTGTTTGTTATAATGATGTATGTTGTTTCAGGTATTGGGACTAGTATCAAATCATTTCGTTTCTTAATCGCCGTAATTTTAAATTTCAATTTTTATTTTTCGTCACCCTTTTCATTTTATTGCTACTTATATTTTAAATTAATTTAATAAAATAACAAAACCGCCCTTAGACTTAAAAATTTTAAAATTTTTATAAAACGCTTTTAAAGAGGGTATTAAATGAGCTATTACCGCTACCCAGCGTTTTTAATGGGCACACGCATTTGATAACGAATCAGCAATCGAGGATAAGACAAGTTCTGCAGGATTCTATGAATTCGATTTCAAGGACGTCGCGACTTAATTTTTTGAGACCGTTGTATCGTCATGTTTTCATATTTGTCTTGAAACAATTGATGATGGAGCACAACTGGATGTTAAACTTGGAAATTTATGTTTTTGACAAATGCGGTTGTGTACTTCAAAGAACCCACTGATTACCCTACGCGTGTTACTGTTACTTGTCAATCCGGTTTCATGGTTCGTTGTACTTGGACGATATACATCCATTTTGGAAAAAAGTACTTAGAGGCAGAAGAAGACGCCAATGCAGAAGTACGGCACACAAACGCTGATGATAAAGAGTACTTTCAATCGTTGGTGGATGAAGTTTTAAAAGCCGACCCTGCAGTTGTACGACACATATCTTAGGTACTTATAACATGAACAACACCCTGATGATACAAGCAAATCCACCGAGGAAGGAAAGACCAACGACAAACAGAACCCTCAGGAGAAACAAAAGTGCGCTCGAGTACAGTACATCATCCTCAAAGGGTCGCGGATCCAGATCTTCATCACGCGGGAGATCTAGTGGTAGATCTAGCAATCGATCAAGCCAATCATCAGTTGTAATTGACTTCAGTTTAAACTTATCTGGTACTCGTATTTCCTTTCCTATAATCATATATGTTTTAGATGAATTGAATGATATTAATATACTGTTATTTTTTCAGATGGTTTAGCAGGTCGTGATTTTCACTTTTTCCGTGGCCAAATCACATTCCATATATTCTTCCGCCGTACCTGTTTGATTGGATTTGTAAAATTTTCGGCCGTACTCGACAGGCGCATCTACGGGGAAAGGTGCAATAAGGCGCTTGTATTCATCCTACAAATCGAAATTATAAACATTTAAACAATGGATTTGTAAAATTTTTGGCAAAGTTTCCTCTATAAATTAACAAAAACCAAAACTTAAGTAACCCCTGAAATATAAACCAATGTAGCCCTGAAATATAAACCAATATAGATATACTATGTATCTAATTCGAAAACAGCTAAAAATCCAGCATTTCCTCAACATCCAACATCAGCTATTCTAAAGAATGTTCTAAAATATATGTATACATAAATTAATCTACTATAGCAAACTTACAAAAGCTAATCTATTTTTTTATGTTAACTAAAAATGCTAACAAAAAATAGGGTAGATAAGAAATTAAACATAAACTTATAGCCTCGGCCTTCTCGTTGACCCATAGCAAACCATCTTTGGTTCGCACTTTATGAGTGTGAAGAAACAACTCATAAGAAGAAGGCGTCCTTTGTTGCTCTTGCTCCTGAAATAAATTTTATAAATGGTTATTGACTCTATGTATATATATATATATATATATATATATATATACATATATATATATATATACATATATATATATATATACATATATATATATATATACATATATATATATATATATATATATATATATATATATATATATATATATATATATATATATATATATATATATATATACATATATATATATATATATATATATATATATATATATATATATATATATATATATATATATATATATATATAAAGTAAATAAACAAACTTAAAGAAATTAGAACTTATACCAAAATGCGTAACGTCCTGCTCGCAGAAATCGAACTGTCAGTATGGGTGACTTCAGCCGCATCCTAATCTTCCCCCCGGCGGCGGTTCCTCCTACCTCGGGACTGATGAGATTGAAAAATTTTGTACTTCCAGAAACTCACGCACCTTTCCCAAATCTCCTTTGCCACCCAGCTTGGCTTGTAGTCATTATTTTTCTCATAGGTTTTCTATGATTAAAAATAATGTCCTTGTACCGAATCTTGGCCTTCTTCTCCCACTCCCTATACACAAAGAGAGTAATAAAAGGATCCCAAGACCATTGTTTTTGAAACGACAAGATCAATTAGTATATTTATAAGAAGTTACAATGAAATCAAATAGATAAATGATAAAGTAGTTATCCTTACTTGAAACTGTTGGCAATAAAACTCGATTGTTTGTCTGTCTAGGTGCCTCCATGCCCATCCATTAGGATCTTGATAAGCGTCAAAGGACCTACGGATGGAGGTGGCTAATTGGATGCCACCGTCTATGGAAAAACTTCAAAAATCAACAAGTTTTAATTAGTTTATTGACTGAATATAACTATTAAAAAGCAACAAAAAATAAAACATACCCAGAATTATTAGGCAGCCATGGGAGGGGTGGTCGTGGGTGCTCCACCGCAGGGGAAGAATCTTTACGCGGCGGTCCTTGTGGAGTGGCAGGCTTTTGTGTCCTAGACGGACGTTGCGAACCACGCGATGTCACCGGAGAGGGAGTGACCTCCTCCGTCATAAATTCACTCCTCAGTGCTCCTCTAAACCCGGAATCAGTTGAGAATAAGTTAAAACTAGAGGTTGAGGTCGAGTAGGTGTAGGTTGAGGATCAGAAAGGGTACGATGTTGAGGTCGAGGTTGAGGTTGTTCATGTGAAGGACGAATAAGGTATGTGGTGTCCGGGTGGTCGTTGTATGACTCATAAGGTTTCCCAGTTCTGAGGTCAATCCTTTGTCCATGGTTGTTTCTCATTCTAGGCATGGCTTAATAAAATAAAATTAATCATGTTAACAATTATTATTATTATTATTATTATTATTATTATTATTATTATTATTATTATTATTATAATAATAATTATTATTATTTTTACTACTTATCAAAAATAATTAATTCACAAAACAAATTCAACAACCCAAAACTGCCCCTAAACCGCCCCACAGCTGCCCCTAAACCACCCCACAGCTGCCCCTAAACCACCACACAACCGCCCAAATACCCACCCAAAACAGCCCACCCAGCACCAAAACAAAACACCCTAATATTTAACATAAAACAAAAAAACCATAACTTTAACATGATCAACAACTTTAAACATGTTCTTAAAAGAAAAAACCAAAAATTCATCAATTTAACATGTTCAAGAATTTAAAAAAAAAAAAACTAACAATATGAATCATATATATATATATATATATATATATATATATATATATATATATATATATATATATATATATATATATATATATATATATATATATATATTGAAATTCAAAAAAAAAAATCAACAACAAAAAATAGTCCCAAATTCACAAATCAGCAACATTTCATAAACCAATTGTATATATTTCGAAATTTCAAAAAAAAAAATCATTCTTTAGCCACCAATTTTGAAATTATCATGTTCATGAACATGTTTAATATAAATCCATAGAAATTTCGAAATTATATATCTTAAAACATGATCATAAATCAAAAAAAAAAATGACATATTCAAGAATAATGTTCAATAATACTAAGAAAGTCATCATGTTTAACATTTAACATAATCATTCCACAATTAAATAAAAAAAAACCCATGAAATGTCAAAAATCATGTTTAAAATATAAAAAAATAAAAAGAAAACTAACCTTAAGTTGTCGGAGATTTAGTAGGAGATGAAGTAGTCGAAAAAGTGTCGGAATGTTGGCCTATGAAATCGTCAGAGGAATAATAAGAGGAGAGCAAATCGAGTAAAAAATTGAAATGGAGTAAAAAAGAAAATGGCGTTTCTGGTGAAAATTTGGGTATTTATTTTAAAGAAATTTCCGACTAATTACAGATTAATAATTAGTCGCAGAGCAGTTCACAAATTTTTTTACCCATGAGAATTTACTCAGAAATTTTCCGACCACTTACCGACGAGATTTTAATCGCAGGTTAGTCGGTGAGATACTTTTTGCAGTGTAAATCAGAGCAATTATGGCATGTCTGCCAGCTTTAAAAAGTGAAACACCTTTTCAGTATACCGACTACTTTCCGACTAGTATTTAGACGAAACTGAAAAGCATGTTTTCCTTCCTAAGGTTGCAGAGCTGTCAGTCCACCTTTTCTAGAACAATTTGAAATTCAAAATTTCGATTGAATTCCTACTAAATTATAGTCGGTAGATGCTCGGTATTTTAAAATTTCAATTATTCCCACCTTTTGATTTTCGATTTATTCGAGTATTCAATTAATTATAATTAAAATTATAATAATAATAATAATAATAATAATAATAATAATAATAATAATAATAATAATAATTATTATTATTATTATTATTATTATTATTATTATTATTATTATTATTATGTTATACTAAAAATTATTATAAGTTTTATTACTTTTAGTATTAAATAGACAATTATATTTTAAATTAATATTAATAATTACTAAAATTGAAAATCGTTCCAAATTTAAAAATTAATGTACCTAATTAAACATACGACTAAAAAAATATTGGATAACAAAATAAAATTTATTGGGTTATATAATTGTCATCGATATCATTGTCGTCAGATAATACAAGATCTTCGTCGGTGTCTTCGTTTTCATCGACATCATCAACCGTTTCGTCTAACACTAACAGCTCATTAGCTAGATCACGCAGCGATGCGACTATTTCCTCTGAAACATCTTCATTTACCACAAAATCCGGTGATTTCTCTTCCAGTTGGAAAGCACTTTCCTCGAAATGCTTCGACCTGACTTTGCAAACAGCTCGCCAATCTTTCATGTTTTGTTTTAAACTCGGATAAGGTACATAATAACTTGGGAAGCTTGACTTGCTAGCACAAAAGGATCCTACTTTCTATACGATCGACCATTATGAACGTCAACCAGCTTGTACCATGGATGGATTCTCGTACCATGGTCATATCCGGTGGTAGTTTGATCATACCATTGACATTTGAATAGTGTGACCCTTTTAATTGGAAGTGCTCGATACTCAAGCTCAATAGTGTCCTCTAACTTTCCATAAAAGTCTGTTTCATCTGGACTGTTATCATCAGATTTAACGCACACCCCGCTGTTTGCAGTGGATTTACTTTTAGCAGAATGGAATATAGTGTGAAATCTATAACCATTCACGTAACAAACATCATAGCGACGTGCCTTCTGCAATGGTCCCTCGGCGACGTCCTTTAAAATGTCAGCATTCTCCACACCATCAAGAAACCCGTCCCTAGACTGCACATTATCAATAATTTAAACTTAGTTTGTAATACTATTAACATTCAAAATTACAATGTTAAACGTGTACTTACAAGGTGTTGAAACCAAGGTGCAAATTGGTTTTGCACCACATGATCAATCTGCTCCGGGTTTAAATTTGGTTTGTACTTTTTGATTAAGTGCACAAATTGATCATAAAAGTGATTAACCTCCGGAAAGTTTCGCAAAACATATGTCTGAGCAATGTTGAGATCTGCTTCATCCATTATAAGAACCTTACCCCTCCCTTGGAATTTGATTGGATGTGTGAATATGGACAAAACACTTGATCTGACGTTATTAAAGCCTCCGTCATCGCTTCTAGGAAGATCTCTAACTCTCATCGAACGTCTTGCCCAAAGTAATGCGAGACAAAGTATGATGCTTCTTCTGTAAGATATGCATTATAGATCGAAGCCTCAACATGCGCTTTGTTTTTGACATTAAGCTTTAAATGTCAAAGGTACCTGTTAAATAGTAATTATTAAGACTTGTTGACTTGTAACCTAAATAATAATTAGTTTTAAATTTACCTGTCAAATGGATACATTAACCTATATTGTACTGGACCAGCAATCCTTACCTCGTAAGCTAAATGAACAAGGAGATAAGCATCAAAGAACGTTGGAGGAAATATAGTCTCTAATTTTAAGGGCACCACTGCAATTTCCTCATCCAACCTCCACATATCAGTTGCAGAAATCTTTGGAGAAGTAAGACTTCTAAAGAACAGATTAACTTCTGTTAAAGCTTCCCATACTTTGGTTTGCAGCAATTTTCGAAATGCTATGGGAATTAACCGTTGCATGAACACATGACAATCATGACTCTTCATCCCGAATATCTGATGTTTAGCTATGTCGATGTTCCTGGCTAAATTTGCAACATACCCATCAGGAAATCTTAGAGTTTTAAGCCACTCTAAAAGGACAGTCATTTGTTGTCTATTAAGTGTGTATGTGGCCATAGGGATGGTTGAACCAACTGGATGCAATTCTAATTGGATGCCGAGTTCAGCTAAATCTTGACGTGCCTTCAGATGATCCTTAGTTTTTCCCGGCACACATATTAATGTGTTGAAAATGTTATCAAAAAAGTTCTTCTCAATGTGCATCACGTCCAAGTTGTGACGGATCATGTTTGTTCTCCAGTACTATAGATCCCAAAAAATGCTTCTCTTCTTCCATCCAACACAGTATTTTCTGATTTCAGTGTTGTACTCAGATGCATCATCTTCAAATACCCTTAAAAACCCAAAACGATCCAGCTCCTCTAACAGCTCATTTCCCATACGTATGTCGAGTCTAATATCCTTCTAAACAACTCCATGACTGAAATTTATCCGATTTATGCAGTACAGGTGCCTCCTATCTAAAAATCTCCTATGTGAGTTAAACCAACTCACTTTGCTGCTGTGTCTTACATTGAACATCCAGGAAAAACTCGTATCGTTAAAAGAGAGATTTTTTATATATTAAAAGAAAACTAAGTAGGACCCGAGTTAAACCAAGATGTCATAAAGGCACGAGAAAACAAAATTTTTAAAGTTAAAACTTGCGGATCGAGTTCTACTAGAGTTATTGTAGATTATTTAGTGATATCATAGTCTTAGCAGCGGATAAAAGATATGAAACCAAAAGTCCAAGGAATACATCTCGAGAGCGAAGTCGCCTCTTAAACAAATCTATTCCAGAAAAAATTAATAAAGTTCAAAATTAAAATCCTTCCTTACGCTATCTATTTTATTCTTTAGGTGTAATCCTCACTCCCCAGCCTGCAACTTAACTCACTGCCAGTTAAACCAGAAAGGAAAACAACATCATTGCAGGATAGTTAAGATCAAAGGTACACGTCAGCAAAACATCTCTTATAACATTAACATTATAACATAAAGCACAATGGCAACCTACCATACGTCGGCTACAGTTCAATAATTACTTTTTAATAAATTACAAATGATTTATTGAGTCAGTCAGCCCTACTGCTGGACCAAATCCCAAACTTCAAGAGTGAGACAATACATTAGGGGGAGCTAACCCCTAAACAAGTCTCTACCATAGGCAACACGCCTTACTTCGATGCCTATGCTTAAGTATGCATACCCCTGCAGTGGCTCATAATGCCCCCATAAACCGCGAGTAAAAATCTTTCCACCAATCGACGTCATACTACGTCTATTTTAAAGTTAGTGAGGTCATAATACCTCTACTCATCGAGTTATTGAAATCATATCTCTTGATTAAGAAAGCATAACATCATCTTCATAATTTATTTAATATTTTATAATAATAATAATAATAATAATAATAATTATTATTATTATTATTATTATTATTATTATTATTAGTATTATTATTATTGTTGTTGTTGTTGTTGTTGTTGTTGTTGTTATTGTTATGTTATTGTTATTGTTATTGTTATTGTTATTGTTATTGTTATTATTATTATTATTATTGTTATTATTATTATTATTCTTTTAAAACAACTAATCCACGATGTACAAAGTTTTATTGCTTATACGTACCTTAAGAAAGCAAAAGCAAATCTTAAATGTACCTATCAACTTCTCGTCACGAATCGACTTCCTACATGACACAATCGTACATACAGGAATAAGCATATATTCACACTTTCTGAAACCACAATCAAAGCGCGCGTGCGCACACACACACATCTAACATCATGCCACTCTTGCAATCAATTCATGATCACACAACATACTACATCACAACATAACATCAAATAAAATTAAGATTTAGTATTCTGTCCAGAACAGTATGTTAACACTGTCAAACTGAAATTCCGACTTCACCGTTGCATTTGGAAGGCGTCAAAACCCCCGGGTACTAATTTTCATAATTCATAATGTACTCTAAGTATTTTTTTTAACCTATTTTCATGCCAAAAAGTGCTACAAAAACAAATTTTTTTTTACCATTTCCCTAATCCTACGGGATTTACCAAAATTCATCAACAAATGAATTCCAAATGGTATACTGCCTATTAAATATCAATGACCAAATTTATATAATTCTTATGAACCATCTTTGAGATTAAATTCATTATTCAACAATAATTTCTTTATACATATTTGTATATTTTTTTTTTCTAGCAAAAATTATAAATTTCTCATATTAGCCAATAAAATAAATAACTTTTCCACCAAATATAAAAAAACCACACACACATTTTTTTACATGAACATTCATATTTATATATAAATTTCAAAATCACCCATCATACAAACCAATCCTATTCTTCACATATATGCATATCTAAAAACCCTAAAAAAAATACATCCTTCATCAATTTAGATAAAAAAATACATCCCAAAATCATACATGAAATTTTAATTTATAAATTAAACATGAATTATAAGATAAAACATATAATAATCATAGAATTTTAAATTAAAACTTAAGAATCAACATAGATTAAGAATTACACTCACAATTGTAAAGGAACAACACCAAATGCTGAAGGGTAATGGAGTTAGGCATGTGGATTAGGAGGAATTTTTGAGAGGATATGTTTTTTTTTCTTGGAAACTTTAAAAATGAAAGGATGCCAAAATGAAAAATGATTAAGGAATTAAGAAGGGTTAATTATATGGGATTAATGCCTTGATCTTTCATTACTCTAAGGGAGTTACAAACTCCACCAAGAGTCCCCATAGGGCCGGCCATTTCCCTCCTATTATTTTTTTTAAAAAAAAAAATAAAAGATGGGTTAAGGAAAAGTTTGGGCCCAAAATAATTCTATTTTCCAAAAAGGATTGCAATCTCATGACCAAGCCCAATAATAAATAAAATATATATATTGAAATAATATTACTAATAAATTATTAAATATATCAGGGAAAAATATCGGGAAAATATCGGGGTGTTACATACATAGACGACTTTGGAATCATCCATACAATACGAACAAGCGTGCACGCCACATGTACTCCACCCGACATCATCGAATAAGCTGAAAAGTTGTTGATTGTCCACATCAAAGCCGCACGAAGCTGAAAGTTCCCTCTCTTAGATACGTCGTATGTCTGGATCCCATCTTCCCATAACAGCTTCAACTCGTGTATTAGTGGCTGTAGGTACAGGTCAATCTTATGTTTTGGATTGTTATGACTAGGAACGATCACCGTTGAGAACATATATTGTTTCTTCATGCACATCAAGGGAGGAAGATTATATAGGACTTAATATTACGAGCCAACTAGAATATTGTTGTCCCGAGCTGCCAAATGGGTTGAAACCATCTGTACACAACCCTAGTCTCACATTTATTGTCTCCCTAGAAAAATCCGAATGGGTCGCGTTAAATGTCAACCAGGCTTCACTGTCCGAGAGGTGACACATCTCTCCAACTTCTGAATAGTGCTTCGCATACCAGCTCATGTGACTGACATAGTCGCAGAAGCATACAACCGTTGTAGCCTAGAACTGAGGGGAAAGTAGTGGAACTTCTTTCTTGGGGTTTTATCTGTTATCCATCTAGAAACCCCACAATCATCACATTGTGTCATACTTGCTGTGGGGCCCCAATAAATCATACACCCATTAATACAACAGTCAATCTTCTCTACCAGTAATCCAAGAGCTGAAATTCATTTCTTCGTATCATAAAAATTGGATGTCATCCGCTTATCTTTTGGAAACACTTCAATAATCAATTGACAGATTTCATCGTAAAGTCTCTCGGGAATATGAAAGTCCGTCTTCAGACTCGGCAACCTCATCTAGATTTTTTTCTCTGCAAATTGTATAAAAATTCTCCGACCCCTTCTAAATATCTAATATTATAAACTCCTTTACAACTTCTCTTGTACATCCAACTTCTTTCACTACGTAAGTCATTACCCTGCGAAATAACTAGCACGGAAAATATTAAAAAGAAAAGCTGAAAAGTGAAACAACTTTTTAGAATACCGACCACTTACCGACCGTAAAGGAGTCGGAAAACAGTCGGTAAACAAAAAGTTGTTCCTCCATAAATACGTCTATCAGAGCATCTTTGACTGAATTTCAAATTTTGAATTTCAAATTTCCGACTGATTTGCGACTATATATTAGTTGGAAATTGGTCGGTAAATATTTTTTTAAAAAAAAAATTTAATGAGCTTTTAGAACGGCCATTTTATCGTGAAAACTATAAGTACTAGACACAAATAATATTTTTTCTTAAATATATCCTTGTATGTACCATAAAAAAGTGGAAATGTTAAATATATCTTTCTTAAATTTAATGAAATTAAGCATTGAAAATTTTACTTATTACTTTTGTTGCAACATCAAATTTTACTAAGAATAATTGGCAAATCAGAGCTTCGAAACTGCGCATTTGTACGAATTAAAGCCTTAAAAACTAAGCATATAGGCCGTAATTAGCACAAGTGCGCAGTTTGAAGCTCCAACTCACAAATTATTTTTTTACTAATTTTAGTAAGATTTTATTGTTGCAACTTAATATAAGTAAATAATACGATGCTTAATTTCATTAAATTTGAGGAACATATTTTAATCATTTCTAACTTATTTTTATAGTACATACAAGAATATAATTAATAAAAACTACTATTTCGGGTAAGTACTTATAATTAGTGCAAAATATGGCTGCGCCTAAAAGCTCATTAAATTTTTTTTTAAATAAATACAACATATATCATAACATAATAAATAATGCATATAACTAAAATTAAATTAATGAAAATATAACTATAATTCATGAAACAATAAATAATCTAATTAACAGGAAAAAAACAAACATACCTTGATAGTGTTAAGAATTCTTGTTAATTTTGAGAGATAATGTAAATATGATAATTTTGTATGAAAGAAATTAAAGTATTTAGAAGAAAGTTTTATAGAGATTGAGATGTGAAAGTAGTGAAGAAAAATTATTTTGCTGGTTGAGGGTATTTATAAAAGGAATACGATCTCTTCTGACTAATCAACGATTGACTTCCGACTAATATACTGTCGGTATTATACTTGTCAGAGATCATTTTTGACTAAATTTCAAAATTTGAAAATCAAAATTCCGACTGATCGGCGACTAACTAGTAGTCGGAATCTAGTCGGTATTTCATTTAAAAAATTTTAATAAGCTTTTAGGTCGACCATTTATTCGTTAAAATTAAAAGTACTAAATAGAAATAGTAGTTTTTCTTAATTATATCCTCGTATGTAAGATAAAAAAGTGAAAATTTTAAATATATGTTTCTTAAATCTAAGGAAATTCAGCATCGTAGATTTTACTTATTGGTTTGTTTGCAACATCAAATTTTACTAAGAATTAATTTACGAATCGGAACTTTAAAATTCCACACTAGTGCGAATTACAACCTTAAAAAAAACATATAGGCAGTAATTAGCATTAGTGCGGAATTTAAAAGCTCCAAATCGAAAATTATTCTGTTACTAATTTTAGTAAGATTTTATTGTTGCAACTAAATATAAGTAAGTAATACGATACTTAATTTCATTAAATTTGAGGAACGTACTTTCATCATTTTTAACACATTTTTACAGTACATAACTGAATATAATTAAGAAAAACTACTATTTCAAGTAAGTACTTATAATTATTATAAAAAAAAGGACGCACCTTAATGCTTATTAAAAAAAAATTTCAAAATAAATACAACATATATTATAAAATAAAATTCATGAAACAATAAATAATGTAATTAATAGAAAAAATAACGTACCTTGATAGCGTAAAGAATACTCTCTAAACCCTCCCGACTTCTATCTCTAGCCTCCTCAGGTTCGCCATGGGTGAACCAGCCAAAGAACGAGGCCCAGGTCGGCCACGAAAGATGGAGGTGCAGCAAAAGAGCCCCAAAGCTGGGCAGCCATTGTCATTGGAGGTATGGAAGGGGAAGGTGAAGCAACCCAGCCCAAAGCCCCACCTCTGCGACCACCGTGTTAGTATAGTCCTAAAGAGGTAGATGGGGACAAATTCGATAACCCCAAACCTACTGTTGAGTGTGACGACCATGGTGTTCATCCCAGCCGACCGTGGGCAATCTCGAGCACATCAAGTCAGTAGCTAGGTCAGGATACACAGATTCCTACACCAACAACCGAAGATATCACACCTTTAAAACCTAATCTTGTTAAAATTGATTTATTTGATATTGAGGATGAAATTCGTTATCAAGAAACAGTTGTGGTATGTTTTGTGGTCAGGGCAAAACCACCTTTACATGTTATAGATGGATTTGTGCGTAGAATTTGGAAAGACCTAGACATAGACTCAGTCGGTATTGTGGACAAAGGAGTCTATATGGTTAGGATGAAATCAATCGAGTCTAGGGATAAGGCTTATGAGTCGAATGGAGTATTGTTTGATAATAAACCCTTTGTGATTAAACCATGGACTCCAGAAATGTTAACAGACAAGAATAGCCTTTCATCCATACTCGTTTGGATTTAACTCCCTAAGCTTAAAGTGGAGTACATGAGTGAAAGTAGCCTTAGAAAATTAGCAAGTATTGTGGGAAATGTTATCAAAGTGGATAATGCCACACGTCAGAAAGCTAGGCTAAGGTTCGCCTGTGTCTTAGTTGAAATGAATACCAATGATGAGTTCAAGAAATTCAATTCGCTAATATGAAGGACGAGTTGGTTACTCAACAAGTGGTCTATGAATGGAAGCCTAATCTTTATACCAAATGTAAAAAAAATGGGTCACAATGAACAGGAATGCAGAGGGGACAAAGGGAACCAAAAGGCCCCTAAAAATTACAATAGACCACGAAAAGACAAAGATGGGTACCAATTGGTGGTCAGGAAATAGTATGTAGCGAAAACCCGATTCGAAAAACCTGGTTTCTGATTTTTAAAACCGGGCAAATTACTCGGTTTTCCAAATTCGGATAATTCGGGTCGGGTACCTGGTTTTAAAACCAGGTATTCGGGTCGGATACGGATCGAGAATTTTGGAAAACCGGGTACCCGGTATCTGGTTTGATTTTTTTTTTTTTTTAATTTCCAAAAGACCAAAACCCTAAATGACTTAATCTACCTTGGGCCTATCCCGTCTTCTTCCTCCTTCATTCTTGCTGGCTGCTGCTTGCCTTCTTCCTCCTTCAGTCTTCACTGAGACGTCATCTTGCTTCTTCAATCTTCAGTTCTTCACGCCATCATCTTGCTTCTTCTTCACCATTCGCGTTGAGACGTCATCTTCTTCTTCTTCAGTTCTTCAGTTCTTTAATTGGGTAAGTTAGTTTCAATTCATCACCATTCTTAGTTCATCACCATTCTTCTTTTTCTCCAGATCTTCTTAATTTTTCGCATTTTCTGATATTTGTCACAGATTTAACTTTTTTTGCATTTTCGATTTTGTCATCTTAGTTCATCACCATTTTCACATTTTCAATTTTGTCATAGATCTTCTTCAGTACTTATTTAACCTTTGTTTTGCCATTTTCGATTTTGTCATCTTAGTTCATCACCATTTTCGCATTTTCCATTTTGTCACAGATCTTCTTCAGTACTTATTTAATTTTTTTTTGCCATTTTCGATTTTGTCACAGATTTATTCAGCCATTTTCGGTACTTATTGAAGATCTACATGGATTTTGAATTGATTGTACAACTACTAATGAACCGATTGTGAATTGTTTACTTCTACAAATCCTTTGTTTTTTGCTTTAAATTTGGAGAAAATAATTGATTGTGAATCATTGAATTGTGATGAACTAATGAATGGTAAATTGGTAATGATTCATGTGAGTTGTGACTTGTGACTTGTGACTATCTTAGCTGAAAGGTCCTGGATGAACTGATGATGAACTAATTGTAAATTGATTATAGTATTGTACAACTAGCGATGAACTGATTATGAATTGGTAACTTTTATAGAACTGATTGTGAATCATTGTATAAAAATGTTAAAAGAAATAAAGGAAAAAAAAAGTTTTTAACAAAACCGGGTATCCGGTTTTCGACCCGGTTTAAACCGGGTCGGATCCGGAACAGAATTTTAAGTATCCGGAAAACCGAGTACTCGGTTTTTCGGAACCGGGTCGACCCGGTATCCGATTTTGAACACCCCTAGTCACAACACCTAACCCCTTTGATACCAATTTGTCTGAATTAGAGGATGTAATTGGGGAGGAAATTAGTACACAGAAACTTCCAATCAAAGCGCTTGGGGCTTACCCGATCGATGACAATGAATAGCATTCTAACCTGGAATGTGAGGGGGCTAAACAAGGTAAGCAAACAAACGGAAGTGGCGAGATTCATTGCTAACCACAACGTTAGCCTTTTAAGTCTCCTTGAAACCAAGGTAAAGCGGCAAGGATTAGGTGGCCTTTATCAAAGACTATGTCCCGCTTGGTGCTTCACTCATAATCTGGATTGGCATAAAGGAGGACGCATCATAGTCGCTTGGAAAAGTGATTTGATTAGTGTGAATATCTGATATTGTAGCAGTTAGGTAATTCATGCGGATGTGAACCCACTAAATGGCGATAAATTCTCCTGCTCCTTTTGTCTATGGTTCTAGTGATAAGAAAGGGAGATAAGGCCTCTTTACTCAGCTTGAGAGCATTAAGAACCACATTGTAGGCCTGTGGCTCCTTATGGGTGACTTCAACTGCATAGCCAATAGAAATAAAAGAATAGGCCAAAGATCTCGCAACAGTGAACTGGATCCTTTAAGGAGATGTATGGAGACATGTGAGATACATGACTTGAAAAGCATCGGGAGATTCTTTACCTGGACCAATAAGCAAGAGGGTTTTGCGCGAGTTTTAAGCAAAATTGATCGAGTTATGGGCAACCACTCTTGGGAAACCACCTTCCCCACAGCTGAAGCTGCTTTCCTCCCCGGGGGGGACTTTGATCCTACACCGATGTTAGTCCACTTCTTTAAGCAACACAAAAGGACTCGTTCATTCAAGTTCTTCAACCATTGACGAGAGGATTTTTTGGGGGTAATCTAAGATATATGGAACACCCCCATCTAGGGCCTCAAGAGTCATCAAATAATTCAGAAACTCAAACTTGTCCAGGCTACGTGCAAGTAGAAATTCAAGAAGGATGAGCAGACGGCAATGATCCTAGTAGAGAACAACCTTCTAAAAGCCCAGGAGGAGATACATGCTAACCCAACTAATGTTCATCTTATTAACCTTGAATGTAAAATGGCAGATCTTCTTCAGAAGACTAAGGAGGATCGAAATTCAGCGCTACGACAAAAGGACAAAATTTCCTGGCTCACCATGGGAGTTGAAAACACCAATTTCTTTCATCAGTCCATCAAGCACAGACATAAAGCAAACACCATCAATGTGCTTCACATGGGTTTGGAGATCATCAGTGACTAGGGTAGGATCCATGAGATTTTTTGAAAATACTACACAGATCTCTTATGCAACGATATTGAAAATAGACGTCTCATCAACATGAATATTGTTACAAGGGTCCAATCCTCACAGCAGCCCAACAAAACCTTCTACCCTTGTCATTCTCTAAGGCAGAAATCAAAAAGGCTCTATGGAGCATCCCTGAGGATAAAGCCCCGGCATTAATGGGTTCAATAGTGGCTTCTACAAAGCTTATTGGCCGGTGGTAGGTACGGACATAACCAGAGCAATCTAGGAGTTCTTTGATTCTGGGGTCCTCCCGAAGGCCTGGAACGTGACGCAATCACTCTAACCCAAAAGACACAGTGTCTAAAAGGCCCAGGGACTACCGTCCTATCTCTTGCTGTAACGTCATTTACAGATGCATCACCAAGCTTATATGTAGTAGATTGAAGCCAGTCCTAGAGGCCATCATCAGCTCTAATCAAAGCCCTTTTGTGGAAGGTCGCAGCATTTTATACAATATCCTCCTATGCCAAGACGTGGTAAAACGCTATGGAAGACGAAGTTGTATGCCTAGTTGCCTCATTTAAATGGATCTTCGGAAAGCTTATGATACTCTGAACTGGGACTTCCTAAAGGACATGATGATTGCTCTCAACTTTCCTACCCGGTTTGTAAAGAGATTTATGACCTGTGTTTCCTCCTCCCAATACTCCTTAATCATGAATGGTAACCCCCTGGAACCCTTCCAGGCTAAACGTGGAATTAGGCAAGGTGACCCTATGTCTCCCCTACTATTTGTCATAGGCATAGAATACCTTTCGAGGATTCTCAAAGCAGCAGGTAAAGCTGAGGATTTCAAGTTCCACCCTAGATGCTCCAAATTGAAACTAAACCAACTAGTGTTTGCGGATGACTTGATGTTGTTTTGTAAAGGAGATATGCAATTAATTTAGACCCTATGCCAAGGGGTGCAGCTTTTCTCCTCAAGCTCGGGCGTTGAAGCCAATTACTCTAAATCAGGTATCTAACTCACAGGGGTCAGTGATATCTTCAGGATGCATGCAGCAAGCACCCTAGACTTTACTTTTGAGAGCCTCCCTGTAAAATAACTAGGCATGCCCCTCACATCCAAACGGTGTACAGCTGCTGATTGTGAATAACTCGTGGATAAGATGACTAGTCGGATTCATGCATGGTTTGCCAAGAACCTCTCCTATACAACTAGATTTCAGTTGGTCAACTCGGTCCTCATGAGCATCTCTTACTATTGGAGTCCAACTGTTATCCTTCCCAAAAAAGTCATAAATCATATCAATGTTGTGTGTCGCTCATACCTTTGGCACGGGGAAACTGACAACAGAGCGCTAGAGAATGTGAATTGGGAGGAGGTTTGTATAAAAAGGAAGAAGGGCTCGGAATCCGATACATGCAAATATGGAACTTAGCAGCTGTAGGTAAAATAACCTGGCACATCAGTACAATGCAGGACTCCCTATGGGTAAAATGGGTACATGAGGTATATATGAAAGGTGGCAGATGGGACCTCTTAAATGCTTCCATCACAGCGAGCTGGGTGCTCAAAAAACTATGTGGGGTGAAGGAGACTTTAAGGGACTGGATGAAAAACCCGAAATACTCCATCGGTGCTGTGTACAGAGATCTAATGGGTACCACAGATAAAGTATGCTGGGCTACTGCAGTGTGGAATCGAGCAGTCATTCTAAGAAGCCGCTTTATGGTTTGGCTCGCTTATCATGAAAGACTTAAAACAAAACATCGGCTCAAAAGTGGTGGATGATGATTTGTGCCCCATTTGTGGAACGCATACCGAAACTATTGAACACCTCTTCTTCAAGTGCAAATCAGCGTTCAATGCACGAAAGCATTTACAAATTGGATGGGCGTAAACTGGAATTGGGAACATGAAAGACATACTTCGAAAATGTCGCTTACCCAAGGCAAAATCGTGACTCATAGCTGCAATCTTCCGCAACCCTGTATATGCTATATGAAAAGTAAGAAACAATACGGTATGGCATAAGAAGGTAATGACAATAAGGAGGGTAGTAGACACTATCAAAGCTGATTCCAAAATCAGATTCGTCTCTCTATATCCAAATGGGGCCACTGCACTCTGGTTGAGGAACCGTACTTGAGCCTTTTTGCTTGTGGGCTTAACTTGTTTTGCTTGTTCCTTTTATCGTAGCTATTTAAGCCAAATTCTTGTAACGTCGTGTGTGGCTTTTTTGAGATATCCCGACTTCTCCCGTGCACATGAAGAGTGGGGTGGAGAAACTCTTCCTAGAAGATGGGCCCCACTTTCACATTGATGCAATTGATAGGGAAAACCCTGGATATCTGGGTTTATACCCTGTTTGTAAAGTTTTTCGTTTTGGGTTAATAGAAAATCGTTTGACAAAAAAAAAATACTTTTTACTTTGAGAGATAATGTAAATATCATAATTTGTATGAAAGAAATTAAAGTATTTAGAAGAAAGAAAGTTTTATAGAGAGTGAGATGTGAAATGAGTGAAAAAAATTGTTTCGTTGGTGGAGGATATTTATAGAAGGAATTCGAGCTCTTCCGACTAATCATCGACAACCCTCCGACAAACATTTCCTTTCTTACAATAGCGACTAATTTTCGACCAATATGTGTGTCGGAATAATTCCAACTCATCTTTCAGTCAGTAAACAATCGGCATTTCCTACCAATTTTCTATTAGTAGGAATTTAGTCGGAAATTCCGACTGTAGTGGTTTAGTCGGAATTTTAGTCGGAAAATACCGACTGTTTGTGAGTAGTCGGATTTTTCTGTCAGAAAGTTGCATTTTTTTTTGTAGTGTACTCTCTCTAATCACCAAGTCATCATAATCTCTTTACTGCAGGAGACTTGGAAGTACGAATACTATACCTAACAAAAATATATTCGCTCTGTTTAAATAGATTTTTCATTAAAGAGAAAGAAGGTGATTTGAAAACATGAATATTGGTAATAATTAAATAGAGAATATAAATTGTGTAGATGATATTAAAAGAGAGTTAGAATGTGTGAATTAGATTAAAAGAAAATGGTGGAACATTGTCTAAAAATAAAAATAATGCAAAATGAGTGAGATGAATTAAAATTAAGAGGGACGGAGGAAGTAGATGTATAAAATTTGTTTGGCCAATGTCTATTCCTTTTGTCCCTACTAGAAAATATCATGATTTTTTTTTATAAATATACGAAAGTTTTGTAAATTATATGGTGAAAATATAAAAGGAAAGTGAGAATAAATTTGAGTCGTTAGTTGGAGCTTAAAAATCTATTTAGAACAAGTATAAATATACTCTCTTTCGCCCTTTTTATTATTTTTATTTTATATTGTTGATGTTTTAATTATTTTGCATTATTTTCTTATTTCGAATGAGTTTACCATTATCTTTCAATTTCATTCATGTTTTTTAATTCTTTTTATATTATTAATACAACTAAATCTCACTTTTTTGTACAACCAAATTTTCATCTTTCCTTATAAATCACCAACATACAAATAAATAATCATGCAAATTGAGGGTAACTAAAAAGGAGTATGTAATTATAAAAACTACAATTATGACTCAAGTTTTATGAAATAGATATAAGAATAAAATTAGCATATGGTCTTCTTTTGAGGCTGTCTTATCGAAAGACAATCTTTCACATGAGTCGCTCTAATTTTATTGTCATTTATGTAAGTGGTTTTTAAGCTCAAACGTGATTGATATCTCTTAAAGTATATGTAATAATAGAAATCCTGCCTTGCAGTTGCTCTTGCTCACATGTTGCGCTAGGTGCCTAGGTCACTCAAAATTAAGATCTAATCATGAAAACTGTCATATTGGGTCACCCATAGCCTTCCTAAATCCTATTGCACCTAGTACCAAGCCATGAACAATGTCATAAGTCTCATGCAAGCCGTGCCTTGGCCGGCCCATATGACAAGCCGACCAACCTCCAACTTTATATGGATAAATTAAAAGGAAAAACGGCTACATTTGTGAAAACACGATCAACAATAGGTCAAGACCTCAAGATCATTCATATTTAACGTAGTCTACAAATACGTAACACCGAGACGACTATAACTCCATAGATCAAGTCACAAAAGTAAAGGGGAAGATGTATAGAACCTTAAGCTTTACCAGATAGAAAACCAGAACATTCGTTCAACGAGTTGCTAGCCAATGTAGTATATTACAAGTTCCTCCAATGAAAAACAATCAAGAAGTGGCTCGAGCCTAAAAGATATATCTTCGACAAAATTTATGCAGTAAGAGTGAAAAAAAATCACAAACCCATATCTACAACCCCAAAATGAAAGGAAAAAGACTATCCAAACACAACGAAACGAAGGCCAAAATCACATCTTTGCCTTAAGTTAGCATCTTAGAAGATAGTTTCCAAAGTTCAGAGTGAAGTGTATAGCCGAAACGGCTTCTTTTTCTTTCCCTTGTTTTTTTATACAATGGGCCTAAAAGAACCCTTCTGAAAATAGTAAGTCAAACAATAGAATTTAACAAATAGATAGGGCAAAAGTGGAAAAATTGTCGTAACAAATGATACTAGCCAATATGAGGAAATTAACTACCATAACCATTCATCACCTGAGATTTTCTGATCTTCTCGTTCATACTGTCCTTATTTTCATGACTGAACTTGAAATCCACCGTCACAGTTCCAAGTTAAAAGTAGCTATGGCATACATCATGAGAACACGTTAACTTACCTCCTTCCTGCTTCTCCTCCATCAAAAACAAGCCCGAAATTCTGAAAGGCATATAAGCGTAAGTGAAACGTCTCATGAGGGTGCTAGAGTATTCGATGGTAGGGTGATTCCGCCTCCTCTAACTGACACTTGTGGGCCCTTATATCCGCTGGTAGCCCGACTCACGAGGTTTGAGTCAAGGAACACCACTACCACAGAAATGTCATCATGAAAATGACGGCGGACACCTCGTTCAATTTTCTTCAAGTCTGAATATCTCATTTCTCGCTTTTTTGCTGCTTCTTGAAGCGCAGTTTTTATGAGTTTTTTAGCACTTCCCTGCTAGGAAATAAGATAATAAATTAAAAGTGTGTACCGATTGATGTAATAGAACCAAGATGAATTCAGCTAGAAAGACACAACTAACATTAAGAGCACAGATACATGGGCGCAACAAGGCCTAATATAGACATAAGATAATGGTTGTTAAAAGTAGACTTCTAACTTTTGAGCACTAGGGATGCTAATTGCCTATTATAGTTGACCGTTCGGGTCATCGAGAAAGGTACTAGTTCTGGTCTTTTGGGTTGGCTCATTTTTACAAATGTGATCATTTGGTATCATTTTTCAGGTTGGCTCATTTTTGCAAATTTGATCATTTGGTTTCATTTTTCAGCAAGTCTTGTATGAGACGGTCTCATCGCGTGACGAGTCCATACAAGCAGCTCATTAGTAAAAAAAACATAAAAAAAAAAATAAAATATGAATTCACACTTGTACAGAATGCAGTTTTTTTTAAGAGTTTGGGCTGGCTCGATCGACCTCGATAAAGAATTAGTATTCATTTTTATGTTCGCAACCTTTTCAAGTCAGGTATGGTTACATTGAGTTTGGGTCAACTTTGACCGAAATGCCGACCCTACATCTTACTAACACCTTAGAAAATTTAGGAGTATGTTGCACATCTACATTCACATCAATAAAGGTGCAGAAACATTATGGCCATAATTTTATTGTTTTTTCGATAGGTTCAAGGCCAGAATTTCAAAGCTACATAACATTTAAAATCTTTCAAACAATTTCTAAAGTAAAACTTAGCAAGCTTAGACTAGTTCTAGCGTCAAGCAAGGCTTTTAAGAAGCAAGCAACGATAGCTAAAAATTCAGCCAGGTTCGGCATTTTCACATGTTACTCTCTAAATTTTATAAAATCATGGCATATAATTACTGGGTGCTACAACTGAAAACTTACATTGCGCGGATTATTTTGAACAATATCAACAGCTTCTTGATTGGTAAGGTGCTCCCATAGTCCATCAGAAGCGAATATTACAAACTGATCATGTGGCTGTAGCTCATGAACTAAAATTGAAGGGTCTGCACTTAATATCGGTCTTTTGAAAGGCTCACGTAGGCGAAACTTTGCAAATAAAGGTTCTCTATTGTACTCGGCTTTCTTCAGATACACATCCCCAATGGATCTAGATATCTGCATTCAAAATATTGACGAATGTAAAAAGGTGTTTTCAAACAGGTAAAACTTAATCCACGCCCAACCCCTTTTCTTATTTTAGCCAATCGACATTTTTTACGGTAAGAGAACCAGTTCCATTGTTCAAGATCTTATTATCTCAACCCCTCATAATTAACGATTATTCATCCTTTGCATTATATTTCCACTACATCATTAGTTGGGTAGAATTCGAGCATTCAGCCATCAACTAATTTTATTTAGGAAGTAGAAGCATGTAACATGTGAGGATATTATTTCGGCAATGGAAGAGTACGTACATCGCACATAACCCCATGAAACAAATAGTAAACATTGCAACCCTAACATTTAACAATGAGTTCAAACAAATTCGGCTTTAAAGGATCCACATCAACACTGATAACCATTAAGACAGTACTTCCGCCGTTTCGAATTATTTGCAACCTTTGATGAGAGATTTTTTGTTTGATTGCAACTAATTAGAAACAGATGAAGTATACATGAACAATCTAGACAAATCCAGTCCAATAAGTCCGGGAAAAACTGCTATTAACCCTTAACAGAACATATAAACGGGGAAACATTTTGACCATGGAAAGACTATAATGTACTTTGCAAAGGAATCCGTGGTTGGGTTCTACACAGCCTTACCTTTCGGAAGCTTTCTGGTACAAGACATGAACTAAGGGGTCAAAAAAACCTTAAGGTTTATTTTACATTTGTGTTTCCGGCTCAACTACAAAAGTCTAATCCATGAAAAATAATACATTAATCAATCTTCGTTTAAGATAATTTCTACTTTTAAAACCTACACTTCATTTTCTAAAGAATGACTAAATGAACAATCACAAACTGAGTAACAATTAGTCACTCAATCGGGTGCAATGAAAGGTCTAGTACAAAAATAAGGTTGCACCACCGTATCGCGACCATATAATAAAGGTTTTTGAGTTTATCGTGACACGAAATACGTAAAAAGCCAACCCACATTATAATACCAAACCACAAAGAACACCTTATCATCATGGCTTAGTTTTGCACCTCAAATACAATAATGGTCATAACTCATAAGCCCACCAAAGGTGGGACATGGAGAGGGAAAGTGCATTCAGTCTTCTGCCATTACAGTACTCTTTTTTGTTCTAAAATGAATGCCTTTTCATCCAACAATCTTTTACTATTCAGCCTTATTGGTGTAATCTCCAACATTAATGGCATTTATTCATACTCATAAAAAGCCAAATAAGACAATCAAGTGGGACAGAGCCCAGTGGGAGTAATAAAAGATTAAGAACAATAAAACAAAGTTGGGTCATCCTTGAAATTGATAGCAGAGGACATAACATTTCAGATAGGATTCAGCTTACAGAAAACAACAGCATCTGAAGCAGATGTAATAATATCCACACACTCAAGCACTGAAAATTTCATTTCTTATTTCTCTCGATTATTTGCAAGGTATAAAAAAGTGTGCCTAGGTGCCGAAATCCAAGGCACTCTTGCCCAAAAACCACACTGAGGCACTCAAGTCGCACCAAAAAGGGGGGCACCAAAAACCACACAGAGGCACTCAAGTCGCAGTCCACGATTCTTTTGTTTAGTCCTCATTTTGAGGATTTAATCCTTAATATTAGGGATTACACCTCACACCTAGCGACTAGCACATTGGCTCCAAGATACGTGCAACTTGGATATTGATAAAAATGAATACCTATAACAGCTTCTTAGTTCGTCAAGAGAAAAGGGAAGAAGCTTCAAGATAACTAATTCTAGGTAATTCTTCAGTAATAATTGATAATAGGAAGACGTAAAAATTATATGAGGACACTTTATGGGTACACAAGACAAGAACCAATATAAGAAAAGTACCACGTTTTATGAATACACATTATACCTGTATAAGACCCTTTACACGCCAAACATTGTGCTTTAACACAACAATATGAGCATCATCAGGGTGCATTGCCTGGAGCTCCTGTCTCACAGCCTCTAAACACGCATTATGCTCGGTTGAGAGCTGAACAGCAAGAACCTCCCCCGTTGCTTTGACAAGTCTCCCTAAAACAGCTCGAGAATCGCCAAGATTAGCTATATAAAGTGTCCCACTACATATAACTCCTATCAAACAGCATGAGCCAACAGCTGCAATCTGGGGCTTCATTGGCCATTGCCTACTAACAACAGACAAAAACCCTTCTTCTGTTGCTTGGAATGCTTTCCGAATCACATCGGCAGATATACATTGGTGTTCCGTAGCAAATCCTGTATAACAAAAGTTGTTATAGCTTACACATAACATACAAAAAAGACATTTCTCAATCATGTGACATTTATAGAGATGGTTCTATTTGAAGATCACCAAAAAATGAAGTTTATGTTTCAGTAATCCAAATTAGAAAATACCACGAATTAATTCATAAAAATGTTTGTTGGAGTGAAGAACACAAAAGGGTGACAATTTGGCTGGTTTTTGGAGTTTAATGATCTAAGAATTCAGTTTAATGACACATTTCTTAACTCCCCATTCATCTATCAAGGCAAACTAAAATATTCATTTCCATTAAAATTTAGAGGAATTCCCAACAAAAATAAAAAATAAACAAAGAAAATTGGTCATTGCATAAAAGAGAAATTCAATAGTTGCTCCCCTTGTCCGTACAATAATCATGAAACACCATACACTTCTCTTGCACACTTCATTCCACAAAACAACAACAAACAGAAAATATGTTCCGAATTCGTAAACAGTTAGAATACACTTACTCCTGAGATGTTGAAAGAGATGATCATTGATAAACCGCGAAGTCTCCGGGCCACCATGCCCATCATAGACACCAACAAAAGTACCAATAGGCCCATTATCAAGTGAACTCAAGCTGCCTGATTCAAGTTGACTTTGGTCCTCAAGCAAACTATTAGCTTGGACAACGGCCATTGAAAATTCACCATTAACATGCTGTCCAATATCCTTATACCATAAAAGCCCTTCTTGACGCCCACTCGAATCTGAACCCGCGTGGACTGAAGGATCCGAATCTGGCCACAAGCAGGCCCTCAGAAAATTCATGAAACCAGATAGCATACCTCATCTCAACCAAACCACCCTCATAATTCCCCACATTTCATAAGGGATACTTTCAAAAAACTTTCAACCCACCAAAATAAAATCCTCTCCTATCTTCTTACCAAAATTTTCCTCTACAATCTTCAAAGATTATACAATCACTTCTACAATCTCTACAACAACATGAGTTGAAACTCAACAAAACCAAAAGTTCTACAATATTGACAAAATATAGTGATCAAAATTGGCTAATAGATCAAGTATATGATATCAAAAATCCATAAACCTGTGTGACTTTGCCACAAACTTGCAAGATTTGAGCTTTGAACAGAAATTATATTTTCCCCTGAAAAATAAAACCCATAAATATAATTAAAACATAGAACTTGAAAAAGAAAAAAAATCTAACTTAATCTCAACCTTTTAGCCACAAATAGTATTTTGTATTAGTAAGCTATCTCTATAAATCAAACAAAAGGTCAAAAACCTTAACAAATGCAAATTTACAAAGCAGAATTTAATCATATAGCTGAAATAATTCTAATTCTTAACTAAACCTAACAAAACACTTCAATTCAATGACTATATCAATCAACAAAGCATCAAAACATGAAGGAGAAAATTTTAACTCAAAAGAAGGCTAAGATTAAATGAAGTGAAAAGCTTACCTTATAATTAAGGGACACCTACCCTATGTTAGGGTAGCAAGAAGGTAAAAAAAGATCCAGAGAAATAAAAAGCTAAAAAGACTTTCAGATCTGAAGATCCATTATATAAAAAGCTATAAAGAAATAAAACTGATGATGGGTTTTTTATAGCTTGTAGAAAAATTGTCTCTTTGTATATAATCTTTCAAAAAGATTGCTCCTTTTTCTTCTTCTTTATCTCTTTATTCCTTGGTTTGTTTGTTTTTTTAATCTCAGTTTGAGTAGTTGCAAGAAGATGATGAGACTGATGAAGAGAATGAAAATGAGCTATCAGCAATTCAGAAAAAAGAAAAGAGGTGAACTGAATTGAACTTTGTTTTTTTTTTTCAATTTTTTAAGGGTTTGAAGGGTCTTCAAAGCAGACAGACCCCATTAAAAACCAACAATGAAGAGCTTGAAGCCAGCAAAGCATAGGACCAAGAATGGGCTCCACTTACACTTGAAATGAGGGAAATCAAGGGCAAATTATGTAAGAAAGACATTTAAAAATTATTGAGGTTTTCTACGTGTTAATTAAAATTATTTAGAAATTCACGCGGTAACATTAAGGTTTGCTATAATGTATCATTGTAACCTTTTTGAACCAAAAATGTTAAGTCTTCAGCATTATCAAATTTTGATGGCATTTGAACATAATCTCAAATGAACTCTCTTTCATCCTAACATTTACCTCAAAATTCATTCAAACTCTAACCCTACATCCTCAAAAGTGACTTTAAATTTCCTAATTTTAATCTACACGGATCACAATCAAGCTCTAGATCAAGAAAGGTTAGTAATTTCTTCTTGATTTTCAAAAATTTTTAAAAAATTTGAGCCCTAATCGAATCTGCTCTTTGTAAGATTCATGAATTGGCGAAAATTTCTTCTTGCTCATACTGCAATAAATTGTTGCTGTTGAAAATTCCATCTTGTTTTTTTTGAAAATTTGCTCTATTGGTAGTGCAAAATTCAAAATTTTGGTGACCTTTTTTGCTGTTGATCGAAAATTGGATGAAAGTAGGTAGAGTTAGGTTTATGATTTGAGGAAAATGTTGAAAAATTTGTTCTGTTTGCAGCACAATGAAATCTTAACTTTTTAATAGATGAAGAATTGAAAAAAAGTATGATTTGAATTTGGGAGAAAAAATTGTAAATTGGATAAAAGAATGTAGAGTTATGGTTTATGATTTGGGGTAAATGTTGAAAGCTTATGATTTTTGTAATGGACAGTCGAATAAAATGGGTTCAGCAGCATTCATGCTTCGAGTTTAACGTTTCCTAGCGTTTTGGTTCAAGAAGGTCACGTGGTACATTATGGCAAACTTTAGGGTTATAGCGTGGAATTTCCAAAATTATTTTATATTTATATTTATTTTTGTTAAAAAAAAATTACTATTAATTTTAACACCTTAATCAGTATAGATTTAATTTTCATTATTTATATTGTTGACCTAAATTTCACTTTTATTTTTTTCTTTAAAATAGACTTTTAAACTGGTTACTTTTAGGTTTTAAAAGTTAATGAATTAAATATTAGTTAGTTTATTGAACTTTTCTATATTAAGAAAATTCATAAAATGTTTTTATAAATTTTTATTTTTTGATTTTTTTTATTTTTTAATTATTTTTTCTAAACATATATTGACGTCTCGGTACACATTCCAATCATGTCTTTCAAATAAAGGATGTAAAAGGGTGTATCAAAATTGGCCTATTAATCACAAGATGTGGGTTTTTATATATTAGGAAAAGTTATTGTGAATAATATAATTTTTTATTAATTTTTTTGTAATAATACTAATTATTGATAAACTATGAATAATACCAACTTAATAGGGTGTTTTCCAAGAAAATCCCTAACATGTTAAAAATCAAACTATAAGTAATTATAAGACAAAAAAATTTGGTAAATTAGTTAATAAACTAAAGTTGATATAATTCTAGAAAAATACCCCCTAATTTGGTATCATTCATGGTTAATCAATAGATGGTATTATTGTAGAAAAATTAACAAAAAGTTGTATTATTCACGATAAGTTTTGATATATTTTATTCAAAAGATATGGTTTTTATTATTGGATATGGTAAAGGTGGGATTTAAAATTTTAATTTTCCTATTTTTATAAGAAAAAATTACCATGAATAATACACCTTTTGTTAATTTTCTTACATTAACTATGAATAATACCAAATTAGGGGTATTTTTCTAGAATAATATCAACTTTAGTTTATTAACTAATTTACCAAATTTTGTTGTCTTATAATTACCTGTAGTTTAATTTTTAACATGTTAGAGATTTTCTAGAAAAAAACCACTTTAAGTTGGTATTATTCATGAATAATCAATAGTTAATATTATTATAGAAAAATTAACAAAAGATTATATTAGTCACGTTAATATTTCCTTCTATAATTCATTTTTCTAATATATAACTTTTTTTGAACTTTAAGATTTAATTATGCATCTTTAAACTATTAACAAAAACTAAAGATAGATATTTAATCTCAAGTGTTGTATATCACTTTGCAATATCTTAGAACATAATGTAGCATTCATGAATAATACTCTTACTAATATTAAATTGTTACAAGTTTCACTCAACTTAAGACTTAATTTGTAGGGAAGGTGGTTTTGAGGTTTGATAAACTAAAGTTTAAATTATGAGACAAAATAATTAGGAATGAAAGAGTCAATGAAGGTTCATTTGGTTCCTTTGTTCCCTTTTTTATAATTCCTTTTCTTTTTCCAAATAAAAAAAAGTTGGCTTTCCAAGGTCAGCTTTGAGCAAAGGAAGTTTCAGTGGACAATGGAAAAGTTTGCATGTTTACATATTTAAAAATTTGTATTATTTCATTTAAAATATTGGAGTTTGGTAGTATAGTAATATTCATAAATGAACAGTTGGGTTTGGGTATGCTATGATTAGATGTCTTAATTCAAGTTATCGGGTTGATTTTGAGTTCGGTTTTTCGAGCAGTTTGAAATCGGATTTTGTGTCCATATTGTATTTTACATAATTGAAAATTATTTTTGAACTCGAATCAAATCGGGTTCAGTTATAGGGTTGAGTAAATTTTAAATCATCGAATCTGTTTGAACACCTCTAATAAACTTGTTTGTAGTTATCTTTTTATTGAATTAACTTTACATTGCTTTTGATTTCATCATTTTTAATCATTTTTATGATAGTTTTTTTGAATTGATTAAATGGTGCAAACTCTAATTGACATACAAACTAATTATTTTTGGTGACTTTGATGCCTCAATTCAATTACTTTGGTTGTTTTTTTTCTTGGAGCAGACTGGAAATGGACTCTTAGCATCCAAGTCATTTTCATTTTGTTAAATGTTAGAATGTGTTTGTTAATGTCTAAGTCAAGGAAAACAAAAGAGATCAACTAATCACCTATAAATTGAGGGGAAAAAAGTCTTTGAGATTCATGTGTTTGTTGGAATTATTTGTAAATTACTCCCTCCGTTCTTTTAAATTCTTCCACCTTATTATAACGGGTAATTTCATAAGTTCTTCCACTTTAGAAAACTTTCTATTTTTAGAAAGTTTTTATCCCACTTTTACCCCTTAAAACCCCATTTTCTTTTATTTATAATTATTTTCTTTCTCATACTTTCAATACAATCATTATTTTAAATTACTATTTAATTAAAATAATACCCACTACAACCAAAGATTCTCTTTTTTTTATTATGTGTGAAAAACTCAAAATGTAAGAAGTTAAAAGAACGGAGAGAGTATAATCTTTCATTTATATATACTTCTAATACCAAATAGTTATGATACTTTGCATGCATGTTAATTTGTTTGATTTTTCCAACAAGGACAATCATCTTTTATTTTTAACGACCCGTTTGATAATTGGTAGTAAATAATAAAATGAGAATGATTTCTAGTGTATATTTTCATAATATATATCATGTCATACCCATAATAATGAAAAAGTTTTTTATCACAATTTTTTTTATTATCATCTAATACCACATTTTTAAATTTTAAAAATATAAAAAAAATTAAAATAAGTCCTAAAACCCTACTACAGGAGCATGATATGCGAAATACCAGATGCAATTGTAGTTGAATTGCCTCAAAAATATTTACAATGCAATCGAGATGGATGATGCCACTATAATCTACACTATGCACAATTGCACATGAGTAATATTTCATAGATAAGCCGTCAATAATATATTTAAGACTAAATAAATTTTAAAATTAAACCATTAAGACTTATAATTTCAACATGATTTTATTACTACCTCCATACTCAAACTGTTTTCTTATTTAAACTTATTTTATATATTGTGACAAATATATAAAAATTAATAATCAAGTGAAATTTTATTTAAATTGTTTAGTCGCGTATTTTCATAATATCAAATTTATATAATTTTTAGTTATGTGTAACTGAAGGTTTAAATAATAAAACGAAAAAACTACCCACAATAATCCAAAATTTAATTATTTTCCTACGATAATCTTAACTTTTGATTAACCATAAATAATTATAATTTTAGGGTCATTTACGTCCGAGGAACATTGTTTCCTAAATGGTGATTGATTTTTAAAGGTTGATTGCTAAAAAAAGAAAAATAAAAAATTTCAAAATTTTTGATAAGTAAAATTTAAATCAAACAAATACTCTTACTCAATTTCTCTTTTGTATATTTTGTCATTTTTCAACTTTTATAATTTAATTTTATTTTTACTTTTTTTTATACAAAACAACTTGTTAAATAGGTAAGAGGTTACCTTGGTGCATTCTTAGCAAGCACCCTTAATAGTTGAAATTATTTATGTTTAATCAAAAGTAGAAATTAGTGTAGAAAAATCAGAAAAATATTAAATTATTCTGAATAATTTATTCTGATGATAATAACACGTTAAATTGTTTAATAAAGTGAAATGTCCTGAGATGGGGAAATATAACAAAAACTTCATTGATCAAATCTTCATAAAGAAGATGAGACCTAAATAAGAATTGTGTGGCTAAACAAAGTATAATTTGTTGATAAAATAATTACCATATTATAAAGCTATTGAAAATGAGAGGAACTAGCTTGAGGTTTTGACTTTCTAGCTTTCATTTGATAATGAAATAACAACTTCTCAAGCTTAAAGTTTTAACTTTTAATGTAAACACACACTAATATAAGAAGATAACTCTTTTTACTCTTTCTACCCTAATTGTTCTTTGTGTATTAACCTTTGTACATGCTATTATGGAGTATGATTTAGTATAACCCCAAACAAGTAAAATAATAACACTAAATAAAAGTAGTATGCTTGCTTTGTTCAAGGCATGAATCAAGACCCTCCTTGTGCACCACTAATACATTCTCGAAAGAGATGGTGATTCGCAGCGGTCGTGAAGAGGGAATTTCAAAGAAGGAGATGGTGATGATTCGCAGCAGAGTTGGCAGCACTTGTACGCAGGAGGGAGTTGGTGCAGCCCTAATTCACAGCAATCAAATTCCAAGAAGGAGATGGTTGGGATACTTTGACTTCTATTTTAACGGTCAACCAAATATTTTTAAGTGTTTTAAGACTATGAAAAATTTAAATGCAAACGTTGGATGCTACCATGTGGAAAATTTTTACAAAAGTGCTACCGTTTATGTTTCTTGAAAGTTTGATGCTACTATGTAGAATTTCTTTAATTAAAGGTTAACTTTCCATATTTGAAAGAAATAAAATCCTCTAATTGAGATGCGGAAAAACTCTTTATCTTCTCTACCAATTGTTTTCATCAGGTAAAATTTTCAACTTATAATTCGGTATAATATCTTGACGCGTTTGTAAATTTTTTGGTTAAAGTTCACTAATCTTGAGTTTTTACTCAATCTTTTTCATTAATCTGCAGTTAAAGGTATCATCGTCTTATATTTTTGTAACTTGTTCTTTTTCTTGAACTTTTTAAAGGTATCTTCTTCTTCTTCTTAAGTTTTTAGTTTTTTATTGTAGGGTATTTTTTAAATGACTATATTATGATTGTGATTTAATTATAGGCTCTCATTTTGAAATTTAAAATAGGACCTTCAAAATATTTGAGACAATCTACATGTAGCGTATCAAACATTAATGCCCATGTCCCATTGCACACACATTTACCCGTCTCCAAAGTGCAAGTGAATGACTATATTAAAATCATCTCGATCTCCTACGTTTAGAGAATTGACACTAACATGAGTATTTTCAAATCTCACAACTTCTATCATTGTCAGGCCTTGAGCGATTAATCAAGATGTTCCCGTAGCAGTGAAATATCACATTTCTAGAAAACATGAAATAAATTTTTATACACATTTTCTTTAAAATTGCTTTTGGTAATATATGTTAAATTTTCATTGATGGAAAAATTTTTTATGTCAAAAATTTCCACACAATAATATGATGTGGATGAGAAAGAAAATGTAAAGAGAAATTGGTGAGGAAATTTTTTTTACCCCACTAAATAAAAGTGTTCTTACTTTTCTATTTTATTAAATTTACTACATTAAGAGGCTAGAGACTTTTTAAGAAATATAACAAAATTAAAATGGCAAAGGAAACTAGTTTCTACTAGTGTTACCATTTTTTTAGGGTAAATTGTAAGAGAAAAAAAGAAAAAAACTAATATTTGCTCGATCTGCTAAAAATAAAATCACCAATTGATTATTTTTAAATAAACTCAAGTATTCTATATAATTGTTGAAAACAAACTCAATTATTTTAATCCTAATTATTTGATGACAAAGAAATTTTAAAAATGATTATAAATAATAGGTGAGTTTATTTTCAGAAATTATAACGCATAAGTGGGTTTATTTTAAATTTAATCAATAGATGATGTATTTTCACTTTTTCAATGATTGAGCAAATACTAATTTATTTTTGACAAATTTTTATTTAATTGGATTTATCAATATTTGCGTGGTGGGAAGAAAGACATGGGGTGCGTAGGGACGTAAGAGACTAAGGCGTAATGGAGAGACAAAACTCCAATTCCTAGGTACCAACTAAAACAGCTCATATTGAGCTTTTTTGTTGCTTTTTTTTGGGAACTACTATACGAAAGCCGCCGACCTTTGATTCTTTACTACTTCTACTTCAATGAGTTGACCTCCCAATTAATTCTTGTAGGTGTCCTAATTACTCCATTTGTAGAGAGTATATTTATGGATGATAAGAAAAAAATGGATGATAAAAATTAAATGGTTAATATGAACGAAGAAAATAGTTTATGAATAAGATTAAAAAAGGAAGAGTCAACTTATTATAAAAAAAGAAAAAAGTGCAAAATTTGTAAAACAAATCAAAATCAAAAGTGATACTAATTGACGGGATTAAAGAGAGTACTATTACTATATTAGTAACTCTTTAGCAAAAAAGGACCGGAGATGGTCATGACTCAGGTTTTGGTTGGGCTCAATTAGAGCTAGACCTTATTGGTCTAAGATTTTAGACTTAGATCGAGATTCGTTAGGCCTAATGGTTCTAGCCTTCTAGGGTTTAAATAAGTTTATAAGAAGTTCTAAATGAGTCTTTTTTTTAATTACAGAGTAGTCTGTGAAAAGGAGAAAATTAAAAGAGATATAATTTCAGAAACTTGTCCAAAAATGTGACACTTACTGCAATAGAGACAAGACCCTATTCCTCTTTAGTTAATATAATCATGTTCATGTATGAAAATATACATTTCTATATATAATGAAAAATTACCCTAAATAATCCAACATTTTTGGGATTTTTCTACAATAATCTCACATATTGATTAACCATAAATAATCTGACCTTAAGAAGATCTTTGCTTTCGGTACATTTAGGTTACCTGCTACTTGTTGAAGAAGTCATTTTGAATTAGAAAGATGATAAATTACAATTAAAAAAATTTTTAAAAAAATATATACCCCTTAATAGGGATGGCAATGGGTCGGACTCGGCTCGAATTATACATACTCTGACTTTGCTCCGGATTTTAGTCGAACTTTTTTTTTCAGTCCACCTCCACTCGGAGTTGGATTATGCATACTCCAAGTTTGCCCGACTCGGACCTCCAACGGAGTCGGATACGGAGTCGGATTATTATCAAACTTTATCGTTGTGATATTGTACTAATGATTTAAAACATACGAAGTTAACAAAATATATTTTTCAAATACAATTTAACAAAAAAATATGTACTTTGAATTCAAGTTTAATATGAGAAATATTCCTAATACTACAATTTAACAAAATTTTCTCGCATTTTGATTTAACGTATTTTATTTCTCTTGATCTAATATGTCGTATTTTGATTGAATGATCGATCTAAATAAAAATACCAAGTAGTTTTTCAAAATCGAAAATTACAATTAGTATGAGAGAGCTTGAATTAGTCACGTCTAGAGTTTTAAAGGAAATAAAATATTGGGTTAAAAGTCAAATTCAAAGTCAGATTTCCTTCAGGGTCGGAGTCGGGTCGGAGTGTCGGATTTTTAATAAGGTCCAACTCTGGTCCGTCTCTAACTCGAATTTGAATCGTGAAGTCGGAGTTGGAGTCGGATAACTTTTCCTCGGACTCGAATCGGATTATTTTCTTCGGATCGAGTCGGACTAGGGTCATATTCGGACTGGAATGAATTGCCATCCCTACCCCTTAACAATTCAGCCACACTGCCACCCCTCCCTCTCACCGGAGATACCATCACGCAGCCACTACCATCACCGCCAATTGCTTTTCTTTAGTGGCGCACAACCCTACCCACAAAATTACAGGTCCCAGAACCCCTTTACAACCCAGGCCCAAGACCTAGTCGCACCACATTCTGATTCAACTCATCACCACCTTCAAACCTTAAAAATTTTCAAGTGGGTTAAAGATGATATATTCATCTGGGTTTACTTCATCAAGAAGGTCATGTCAATGTCAGAATATTTTGTCTAAGAAGGAGAGAAATGAAATTGGTTTTGGGAATATAGAAAAAAGGGGAATGTGGATTGGGAGTGAAGAAGAGGTTGTGATGGTTGAATACAATCTATCAACTTTCTGAAGAACAAATTAATTCTGTTAAAAGAAATTGGGTTTGAGGGTTTGCTCCATTTAAAGGCGATGATTCAATTACCAAAATGCTTTCCTGGTTAGTTAACAATTTTGACCAAAGTAGTCGTTACTTTGAAATAAGTCCTAGAATTAGATTAGTATTGACCCCGTATGACGTGCATAATGTTTTCGGTCTTCCTTTGAAAGAGGGAACAACTTTATTAACTGTATAGGAATGTTAAAGATGACCCTGAATTGCATTTTAAAAGGAAGTTAAAGGATATCTTAAATTTAGACAAGGGTACCTTTGCAAATGGCAGAGAAGAAAACATTGGAATTGAAAGAAGATGGTGAGAAGATATGAGGTTGGCAATAGGAGAGTCAAATGTGGATCAAATTAAAACCTATAATTGGTGCTCTTATTCTATTGACAGATTTTGTGAAGCTGACAAGGCTTACAAGCATAGCAAATTTATTATATGTCACTTCATGTGAGGAGTGTTCAGTGCCAACTGCCAAGAAATATGACTTGGTACTTGTTACCATTTGTAACGCCATGCTCATGTACTTGATTCACAATTGTATCCATGGCATGTGTAAATTAATTCTCAAAATCACGAAAAAGTGTCTCTGTGTAAACCTTCGAGGCATGCTCCAGTAGTCCAATCAGGGGCATATGTGAAGTTGGGACTGATTTTGTATGGTGAAACTTATCATAAATTTCTAAACTTGTCTAACGTATCATTGTGTCCTCAAACATGTGGAAGAACTCAATCAAGGTTGTCCTTTTATTGGCTCGAAAACCAACTGCACGGTTTGAGCTTTCATTTCTCCGTGAAGATAGAATACCAGCCGAGAAGAAGTCTTTACTTAACGTCGTTGCCCCTTTTCGTTCAAATTATACAACCTATTGAACCATTTGTTATTCTCTAGCTTATATGTTGTTATCATCAACTTCCAACACGCCTCAAACTCATCCTTGTTTGAGCATCCACTCAAGCACTTGTGGAAGGTTTTCTTGAATGTTGTGTCCTTCTTTAGTGCATCGTACCGCTTAACAACATTCTGAGTTATGTGCCAAACATCTGTGCCTTGATCCAGGAAAACAGTTTTTTATTGCCTACATGGCTGCATCTTGGTCTGTAAATATGGTCTCTAGACACTTTTCGCCCATTGACTTAATAAAAGTGTTAAGAAGCCATACGAATGACTCAACAGTCTCACCTCTCATAAATGCTCAAGCAAACACTGTGTTCTTCAAATGGTTGTTAATACGAACAAAGAGGGCACATATGAGATTATACTTGTTCTTCTTATAAGTTGTGTCCATTACAATCACATCACCGAATATCTTATAATCTTCCAACATCACATCATCTCTCCAAAATATACAACAAATCCGATCTTCTTTGTTGAGTCTAACTTGATAAAAGAAGTCTGGATTATCAGAAAGTTTCTGGTTGGAAATTGATGAGTTTTACGGTACAAAATTAGTCCCAACTTCACATATGCCCCTAATTGGGCTACTAGAGCATGCCTCAGAGGTTTACACGGAGACACATTTTCGTGGTTTTGAAAATAAATTTATAAATGCCACGGTTACAATAGTGAATCAAGTACATGAACATGACGTTACACATGGTAACAAGTACCAAGTCATATTTCCCGACATTGAACACTCCTCACATAAAGTGAAATCCAAGGTTGATACAATAACATGTTCGTGTAAGAGTTTTAAGGAGTTTTGATGGTTGTGCTACCACATCATAAGAATTTTACATATGTTTTCTATTGTGAGGATTTCGAAATAGTACATCATGTCTAGGTGGACAAAATTTAGAGATTCCCCAACTTTCTGCTTATAGGATAAGTTTCAGTTTCAAGAATCCCAAACCCAAAACGCAAATTAGTTTGTTTTCCAATATATGTAAACCTCAAACGATAATAAACGATCTCCAACAAAATTAAACAACCACAATGAAATTGCAAGTTACCATTTTTGTAAGCCTTGTCGCTTCACAAAATTTGTCAATAACATAGGGGCATCAATCGTAGCTTTTAATTTGATCCACATTTGACACTAATATTGCCAACATCATATCTACTAACTTCTTCTGATGCGGAGTCAAAAAGCTTGAGAAAGCATGAATCACAAACAATTTTTTAAAAGTCTCATCACTTCTTTCAATTTCAATATTTTTTTCTCCACCATTTGCAAAGTTAGATCTTTGTCCAAATTAAAGATGTTTTTTAACTCTTTTTAAAATGGAAATCAGGATTATCTTTAACATTCATACGACACTCAATGACGTTGTTTCCCTCAATCAAAGGAAGACCAAAAAAATCATGCACGTCGTATAGGGTCAATACAAATCCAACTCTAGAATGTATTTCAATGTAACGACTACTTTAGTCAAAATTATTAATTAACCAAGGAAGCATTTTGGTAATTAGTTCGTCACCCTTAAATGGAGCAAGCCCTCAAACCCAATTTCTTAAACAGAATTAATTTGTTCTTCAGAAAGTTGATTGATTATATTGTACAAATGATATGGACGACAGTCGACACCTTGTCTCAAAACAATCAACATCTTCGATCCTGGAATAACATGACACATGTAGCATACAATTAAATGACCAAGTCAATCAATAAACAAAATATAATAAACATATGCACAAACACACTATAATAAACATATGCACAAACAGTAAGGTAACACTCTGACAAGTCAGTGACCCTTGTTGTGATTAAATGTTACCCCACTTGTAAAACATAGTTACCCTTTTTTTTCAACTAGTTGAGGTTTTGTCAAAGTAATAAATCTTGTGCTTCTTGTCAAGTTAAGGGTTTTTCTAGTTTTCAGCTTGTTAGGATTTTCATGACTGTACGAAGCTACCTACGAAAATAACAAATAAAGAACAAATAATGCTCTTTTAGGAGCTAGCTTATCTATAATAAGGAAGTTAACCATGGTATATACATATTGCATAGCCATATGAACACATAATCTTGATGATTTTATATGCATTTTCAAGGAGTTTGAGCAGCACCCACAAATTTATTACCATTATCTTCAGTGGTATTAATAGTTGAGCTTGTGCGATACACTTGATTGGAATCGTCAAGTCCACAGGTCCACAATGAATTTATTTCCCAGGGGGAGGGCATCTCCCACTGCGTTGCCCCATACCTCTTTTAATAACTCCTATGTACTCTTCGGTAAACAGTCCTCAATTATAAATACCTTCAATCATGTTTATAATCTATTAGCACATTCAACTTATCCTCCCTTATCTTTCATCTATAATTTTATTGTTATGAGGCATCCAGAAGCAATTAGACTGCATACTAAAAGTCAATTCCTCTCCACAATATAAAAGTTGATGCAATTAAAATCTTAGTTTTCATAACAACAAAAATGCAAATAAGCTCTTAGTTTATCTTATAAGCATAACTTATCTTACTATAATTTTTGACAGGTATGTAGTGTTGGTTAATTAAAAATGCAATTAAGCTCTTAGGTTATTCTTAAGCACATATTATACATCAAAAGGTAATACTCTACTTAATATCCAAGCTGAAATTTAAAATTTTAGAAACCAACATCATCCAACTATTTTACAAATCAAAAAACAACATTAGAACAAAACAAACTTACACTTGCACTTCAGAGTTTCCAGCAACCTTATTTCCTTTTTTCTTAGATTCAATCATTTTAGATTTTCCCTTCCTTTTCCTCTAAGTAGGCTTGACATCAGATTCTTCAGTATCATTAATGTTGTGTTTACTCGTTTTCTTATATTCAGAATCTGATTCAATAGACATACCTATAAACACAAACCAAAATTTCTTTTCACCACCTTAGCAAAAACGGCAACAACAGCAACGAAACATAATAAAGGGCAACAACATCACACAAAAGCTCAACCAAAGACAAAAAACAATAAATCAACAGCTAAGATTGAAAACTAATTAAGTAAAAGAAATTGGGATTGGGTTTAGTCTTCTCTAAATTTTCTATACATTTTCAGAAATCCAATTTAGGATAGACGTGAACAACCCCATTCATAAATATAACCTCAATTCCGGAAGCTATTTTTCCATAGCGCTCTTATAGAAAAGCTTCAAATTGGTTCAACTTAGAAGTTTTTGTAAACCATGGTGACCTCATTGTTATACATAGTTACCCCTTTTATAGATTTAAGTTGCCTGTGGTGATCAAATAATTTATTTGAAATCTACATTGTTTGTGATGCAACAAAAAATTATCAATTATTTGCAGGTTGGAAAAAGCAAACGCCACTTCCAATCAAAGTTGAATTAAGCATAATTTCAAGTATCTCACATGCAAATATTCAAACGCTTCACTTCAAGATACTCCAAGGAAAAAAAATTAAATGAAACAAACATAATTTCAAGCAAACGCCTCAAAGTTCATGATAAAATCTTAAAAAAAATTAGCATCAATTGCAATTTGCAATGATAGTTTGAATGTTTAATTTAATATAAAGCAACAATGATAAAAAAAAATAGTTGAAAAGAAATTTTACCTCTCTTTTATGAAACCCTACAAAATTGTGAGCAATGAGTGAGAAGAGCGATCAAGGCCTTTGGCGAGTGATCGGTAATGGTGTTTGGCGATCGGTGATCGGCGAGTGAGACGAATAGCAGCTAGAGACGAGTTGCAGTGAGAGACGAGGAGTAAGAGCGTTAAAAGTTTTGTTTGGGTTTTGTTTGAATAGTACTTTTGTTTTTTGTTTTGTTTTTTATTTTTTTTTTGAAAGGAAATTTGGAAGTAGACTAAGGGGGTCAGAGTGTTCAAAGTTGGTCCTCCCAAAAGTTAAGGTGGGCCAAGTCTAGCTTAGATTTATTTTGCGGTATGAATGGGAGTTGTTTCTAGAAACCACGACAAACAATATCATATAATAAGTTATATTACCTCTTTTAAAAGTTGGACATTATTATTTATCGTCATTCTTTTCATTATCGTCACCTTTTCAATTTATTGCCATTTTTATATTAATGAAATGACGAAAATGCTTCTGGACTAGAATTTGCTTAACACACTTCAATCTCACTTATTAACACTTTTATCATTTTAAAAACATTAAATCAAAAGTTAAAGCGTAATCCCGAACATTTTTTTGCCACCCTATATATATTGAATCTCCAGTAGCGCCCCTGCATAATATACGAACTCAAACACGGTAATATCTCTCTAAAAACGCTCTTTGAGTTTAAATAAGCTAAAAGTTGGAATCGATTTACAATGACTAACGAAAGCGACTATGAATCTGATTCGGTACGTATTTTAATTGATTTGAATAGGTGTTTTTTATTTAAAAAAATTAAAGTCGCAAAAAAGTGCGTCTGGACCATGGCTGAGTCGCACAAACCTTGCGACTAGATCGCGGTTCAGTCGCACAAAACATGTGACTAAATCGCGGTCCAGTCGCACGTTTTGTGCGAATCAGCCACAGTTTGGTCGCGTGCGACTGAATTTTCTTTTTTTTCTCTTTTTTATTTAAATTATTTTTTATTTTCTTATTATTTAATATACGTTGTATTAAATTATTTTATTTTATAATTTATATTATTATTATTATTTAAATTATTCAAATAATTTTTTATTTATTTTGTAATTTATATTATTATTATGTAAATTATTTTATAATTTATATCATTATTATTATTATTATTATTATTATTATTATTATTATTATTATTATTATTATTGTTATTATTATTTAATATACGTTGTAGTAAATTATTTTATTCTGTAATTTATATTATTATTATTTAAATTATTTAAATAATTTTTTATTTATATTTTAATTTATATTATTATTATTTAAATTATTTTATAATTTATATTATAATTTTCTTATTATTTTCTTATTATTGAATATTATTTTTTTATTATTATTAGAATTATTTTATTTTATATATATTTTAATTTAGTTGAAATTTTAATTATTAAAGTAAATTATTTTTTATTTAATATTGAATATTTTTATTATTAATGTTTGTTTGTATAATGTTTTATTAACCTAATCTATGATTTTTGTTTGTAAATTTTTGATTATAGCAAGTAGTCGTAAACCAAGAGAAAGACCTTGGACGATAAGGGTGTGTCTTGGTGAAAAAGGAAGACATAACCACTCGTTCTTAGTATACAGAGATGGTCATGTAAGAGCAAATAGGATCAATGTAGATATTTGGGAGCACATACGACAACTTAGTGCAACTGGCATGCAACCGGACTTTATCATGACTTCTATTAGAGAAAAGTTTCCTGGTTTTTTTATTAGTATGAATCAGATTTATAATGCTAGGCAATCAATAAAGAGGGAAGAGATGGAGGGTAGGACTTCCCTTCAACACTGTCTTTATATGGCCCCAGAACTTAATTACGTGGTCTTGATAGACTTGGATAATGAAGGGGGATTGAGCAGATTATTAGTTGCAAATCCTACCTCTATCCAAATGATACGTACGTGGCCGTATGTTTTTTTTATAGATACAACGTACAAAACAAACAAACAAAAGTGGCCACTGTGTGAATCGAAATGACGCCAACCAATCACAACTTCTTGGTTGCGTTCTATTTGATGCGAGATGAGGCGGCTGTGTCATATTCGTGGGTGTTGCAGGGATTGAGAGATATTTTTGGCACAACTCATACTCCTAGCATCATTGTAATTAATCGAGACGAAGGTTTATCTGTAGCTGTTCGTGGTGTCTTCCCAGCTAAAAAGGTTTTGTTGATTAATTATTGTCGTTCTATTTATTGAATATGTCTTAATTACGTTCAATGTTGTGTTTAATGTAGATGTGCGGCATTTGTTATGCATTTGGCATATTGCAAACGATGTTGAGAACATGGTGGACAAGTTGTGTGGCGGGAAAAAGATATCAACAAGGGCAGGTATTCAGGAAAAGTAGATGGAACCCCTTGGTTGAAAGTTCTACAATCGACGAATTTGAACATAGATGGCAATCGATCGTGACTATCTGGTCGGTTCGGAACAAAAAGGTCGTTCGGTATTTGGCTGGAACATGGATTCCACTTAGAGAGAAGTTTGTGCGTGCGTGGACGAATGAATGTTTACACATGGGTAACCAGACTACCAGCAGAGTTGAAAGCCAACACTCGTCTTTCATGTATTATCTCGGTAGCAGTAATAGCTCATTTGATACCCTGTTTAAAAGGGCACACGAAAAGATTACAAACCAGCAAGCTAGGATCCGACAAGCGCTACAAGAATCCATGAATTATGTAGCAAGATCGTTGCGACAACATTTCTTTAGACCTTTATATCGCCATGTATCTATCTATGCCTTGGAGCAGCTGCGGCTTTAGCATAACCGTGTGTTAGATTTGGGTGATTATGTACTTAATAAATGCGGTTATATACTACAACGCACCCATGGATTGCCGTGTGCTTGTTATTTATATATGTCCATCAGTTCACAAGGTGCTTTGTATTTGAATGACATTCATCCATTCTAGAGTACTTTGACGTACACAGAGGTAGGAGATGACACCAACGAAGAAGTACGAAACATGAACGCTGATGACAAAGAGTACTTTCAATCTTTGGTCAATGAAGTCTTAAAATCTGATCCCGCAGTTGTACGACGCTTGTCTCAGGTACTTGAGTATAAACTACACCCTGATGGAGCCGATATACCTGAGCCTTACGCAAGTCCACCTAGTAAGGGAAGATCAACCACAAGCAAAACCCTTAGACGAAATAAAAGCGCGTTTGAATATAGTAGATCATCTTCTCGTGGTCGAGGGTCTAGATCTTCATCCCCAGGGAGATCAAGTGGTAGATCTAGTGGTCGGGAAACACAAACCTCAGTTGGAATTACTTTTAGCTTCAACTTATCCGGTACACAAACTTTAGATGATCCAGGAGGTTGTGATTTTTAACTATTTCTATGGCCTAATCACATCCCGCACATTCTTCCTCCTTACTTGTTTGATTGGATTGATGTCTTAGGTGATGGTAACTGTGGATTTAGAGCTATTGCCGCCAAGGAGTTGGGAGGCGAGGAGGCATGGCCTCTTTTAAGACGTGCTATGTGTATGGAAATGCAAATGAATAGAGACCAATACCTAAGTTTGTATCTATCGCAGGAGTCGTTAGACGATGCTATATTCAGAATTTGTTCGCACGGCAATGGACCTGCTCCTTTTATTCACTGGATAGATGCACTGATGACATTGTACTCTGCAGCAACATTTCTTAACATTGGCATTGCTTATTATGATTCTGCTGACGGTAATCCGCTGTACAACTATTTAGTTCTTCCGTTAAGGAAAGCATTAGGCGTGCATAGTGTAAATAAAGTTATACATATATGTTGGGTGAATAGAAATCATTTTGTTCAACTATTAATGAACGACGATTCATCTCCACTGCCGCCAGTCCATCAACGTTGGAGAGAAGCAGTTGACAATTTTTCCAAACATATAGAAACATATTTTACTAGTAGCATTATGCTTTGGAATAAACTATGTGGGCCACGACCACCACAACGTATTAACACCGCTGAAGATGCTGTAAATTTAGATAGTGTATAGTGTAACGTGATGTAAACATGTATAACAATGTAGATGAAATTCAATATGTATAGTAATGTTGTAAATTAATAAAAGCATTGATGTAAACATGAATTAAATTTAATGTAAAAAGCGTTGATGTAAATAAATAAAAGCATTAATGTAAATTAGATTAAATACAGACTATAAAGGGCCATGCCCCTTAAGCTGCCATTTAGCAAATAAACCTTTAACATCAGCAAGGTATACATCTAAAGCATGTCTTTCCCGAGGAGTCATTTCCACAACAGCAGGTAATCTCGCCAATGGAGCGACTCGACTCGGCCATTCATTCAAAAACTGAAAAAAAAGGAAAAAGGGTGTGAATAAGATATTAAACAGTATCTAAATAACACAACGACATAATAGAAAACAAATAAATTAAAAAAACTAACGTATTCCAATCTGCTTTCAGCTGGACCAAAACCGGCACTCGGTCTTCGCCGGGGACGACGTATGGGTAGGTGCACACTCTGAACCAGTCAACGTAACTAGGATCAGCCTCTGATGGAACAGATGTCCGACGAAGTGCCTAATCACCAAGACGGGCACTATACGAGAACCTACTCCATGCCTCCAAGTACACAGGTGGAGAAGCAAAGGTCACGGAGTAGGTACCGTGTGCCAGTCGTACCGCCTGGGCTGGTCTCAGAGGAGGGGAAATAGCCTGCACAAAGCCGACCTATCGCACTGTCCTCTCCGGAAAATACACATCGACAATATCAAAGCAAGTGATACCCCCGATGAAGGTAGTGCGTGGGTGCTCATTCAGCAATGCCCTTGGAGAAGACATGTACGAAGTCCATTCCACTTGCATACAAGCCAAGTTAACATATAAAAATAATCTAAAATTAAAATAACCTGCATAAAAAGTGTGATGTGATGTACAATACCTGAGTCTCCGTCATGCAGTCCAGTATACTTCTGTAGTCCCTCAACCTGTAGATCTCACGACCTAGAGTAATGTGAGGTAACCCGCAATGGTCTTGCAACCAGCCCTAGATGCCATTCCCAGTTGGCGATAGATGTAGGCCAGCGTCACCGCACCCCAGGCGATCTTATCCTGATCGACGTTGATGGCAAGTATCGGGTGAGGTCGCATGCCAGTTTTAGTCTTATCTGTCAGCAGGGTAGAGTCGACAATAGCCATGTAGTAGGCTATCGACTGGGTCTCCATAGCTTGGGACCGATGACACAACTGCATCACTTTAGCAACATTGACACAATCGCTGGTGAATATCCCTTTCCGTCGTAGCTCGGACATGGGCTCCCCAAACAGATTAGTAATACCGACCTGCCACTCCCCCTCAGAAGGCTCAGTAGGTAGAGAACCTTCAATACCTATGCCCAATATGCGTTGCACGTCGTGCAACATAATCGTCATCTCCCCCTATGGCATGTGGAAGGTGTTCGTATCTGACTGCCACCTCTCCACGAAGGCCGATATCAAAGCACAGTCGATGTGCTGGTACATAATGTATGGTAGCCGGCCGAGGGGAATAGCAGGTAAGACATCGTAAAGCGCATCGGTCATATCCCGCAGTCCGATGATCGCCTCCAACGGCTTCTTTCTACTACGGCATTCCAGAACCGGAGGCGTACGCTCAGAGCCGTCAAAAATAACTTTAGCTTTGTGCCCGCCATAGTTGGGTATCAAGCGCGTATCTGTGGGGCCCCCGGGGTGGGGCGATGTGACAAACCAGTCCGTTCCAGCAGACTGTGAGCGCATGCTCCCCCTTGGCAGCTCATTATCAACAAGACTATGTCCGGCACACTTAGATGTGCCTGAAGAACTAGGGCCGGCACGTGCGAATCTCCCGTCGGGCCCCCGGACAATAGTTTCTAAAAATTATACTCTGAGCAGGGTAGGCCTAAAATTATTCCCACTCAGCAAGTTTCTAAAAAAACCTTTTCCTTTCCCGTGAGTACCAGCCATTTATTACAATTTTTGATAATTTAATTAACTATTATTAATAAATAAACATAATCAAACGTTACATTAAATTAAACACATGAACAAAAGACAATAATTAATTAGCAACAACAATATTTAACTAATCATTATCAACAAATATAATGTAAGAACATATATTATTATTATTATTATTATTATTATTATTATTATTATTATTATTATTATTATTATTGTTAATATTATTGTAATTAATTTTCTAAATTAACAATAATCATAATAATAATAATAATAATATTAACAAAAATAATAACATTAATAATAATCATAACAATAATAATAATCATAGCACTAATAACAAAAACAATATTTAAAAATAAAATTATAGAAAAATTTACTGACAATAAAAATAACAACAACAACATCACCAACAAAAATAATAAAAATAATATTTAAAAGAATTTAAAAAAGTTAATAATAATAATAATAATAACAATAATAATAATAATAATAATAATAATAATAATAATAATAATAATAATAATAAAAATATTTTAAAAAATAAATTAAATATAATAATTAAAACAAAAATAAAAATTTTATAATAATAATAATAACAATCACAATAATAATAATAATAATAATAATAATAATAATAATAATAATAATAATAATAATAACAATAATAATAATAATAATAATAATAATAATAACAATAATAATATAAATAAAATTAATAATAATTATTCATAAGAAAACGAAAAAAAAATTAAAAAATTGGGCCAGTCGCAGAAAATCCGCGAGCCCACCACGGGTCAGTCGCAGGAAACCCGCAACTCGACCGTGGTATCGTGCGACTGAGGCGCGGTCGAGTCGCGAGTTTCCTGTGACTGACTCGCGATGGGCTCGCGGATTTCCTGCGACTGGCCCATTTAAATTTTTTTTTTTACTTTTTTTTAAAATTTAAAATAATACGATTCGAATAAAAATTACCTCGATTAATTGTTTGCGGATTGAATTTCTTAGTTTTTGCTCCAAAACTTTTTATGTTGTAATTTTGTTTTTTAAGTGTGATAAAAGAGTTACTTAGTGAGGTTGGAGTATAAATAAGAAATTTTAAGTCCAGTGGCAAATTTATAATTTTTTAAAGTCTAAGGGTAAATTTGTAATTTTATTGGAGGTGATGATAAAATAAAAAGGATGACAATATTTAAGGATTAAGTTTAAAATTGCACACTCTAAATACAAGAAAAGACTCGATTCATACATAAATCAATCAACTCGGTGCAAGTACCAAGTTTTCACAGCATACATAATCTAAAAAGCTCAATCCCAAAGATTCTATGAACATACCCAATAGACACACGGTATATACTCAATGGTTAGGACCCAGGAGAGCAAGAAGAAATTTCCGGTAATTGCCAGAAGTTTCTGAGTGAACTGCATCAACCAATGACTTGTGATACTTCTTCGCATACTCGGCTTTTATGTACACCATATCAATCTCGACCCTTGTCACAATAACCCTGATAAGTGTGGAGTCGTCAGTTCCCAAGCCCTTCATTGCTTTACGCAATCTCTGTAAATTGAAATGCAACAAGAAGAGGAGTCAAAAGATTGATACCATAATGGTTTTGATAAGTTAACTTGAGCCACCTCATAGTATCATGGAACATTAAGAAGAGTAGTCAATAGATGGATCGAGATTTCTAGGAGGAACCACTTAACAGAAACACTGGCTACTGAGCACAGAATATGGTAACATTACCCACGACGCATTTATACTTAAACTCTTAAGGGAATAACATTTTCCTGCCATGAGAAAGGGAATTGGAGGCTTTTTTTGTTTTTTTTTTTTTGCCTATTGGAAAAACTACTTCTAGGAACCAATTGTGACTGCATTAGAACTCCTTCTCCATCTAAACTAGCCAGACAATAAGCCATCCAAACAAGAAAGGATCAAAAGGGTCATCGATGGAAAAAAGTATGTCATAGAGAATTTCAAAAGCAAGTCGACTAACAACAATGGATATTGCAGCCTAATCAGGAGCAAAGTTGGGATGGTAACACTCGGGCATGTTTAGGGTTTCTAAAGGGAAGATATGTAGGATGTGGCAAGTTTAGTTTCGAACAGTACCTCGTCGCAAAATTAAATGGTGCCAACTGCCAACTACCATGCCATAGATTCACAAGCTTAGAAACTAGTGCTAAATATCCACTTACTATAGGCACTTCATTTGGGAAGATAGAAAGATATAAAATCATGTCCTTGTAAACAATTGAATGCAGTAAAATTGCAAAAGAATTACAACAAAATGTAAGCAACTTAAATTACTGCTAGTAAGCCCTGGAATTTCCAGTATAAAGCAAATAATGTAGAATATGCAGTAGATATCTTATCTATAAATGAAAGATTTTCCAACCTAAATCTGAATTTTTATGTCAACAATTTAAAAAAACGGGATCCTCATGTTCGTCATTGTAACTTTTATGATTTGCACCTCCATAGATAGGCATCATGACAAAGAAAACACGGATTTGATAACAAAATATTGAAGAGTCACCTTTGCAAAATATTTTGCTGGGTTTTCCGCACATCTTAGAATTGACAGAAGACCAAATGCAAACAATCCTGATGTCTCCTTCTTTATAGCCTGCACCACATAGTAATTAAACTTAGCTTCGTATTTTTCAAAATATCTGTGTACAATGATGCCAACACAACGAAGTACCTTCTCAAGAGAATGCCCATACATGCTATGATAGGCTGAATCTATACCAGCTAGGTGTGCCCTGCCTCTTCCAGTAAAAATGTTTATGAACATGTCCTCATCAGTTCCTAGCCTCTTCTCTCCAGCTTTATATAGCATCTTTGCGTCATTCTCTGCCATCATTATATCAAATTCAGGACCTTCATAGCGCGGTAAGCTTGCATATGCTAGTAAAAGCTGCAGCAATGTGATAATCACCCTTTTCAGCATTCCTCGGTTAAGCTCAATGTTTTTCTTATAAGATATTGTATGTCAAGAGTTAGACAAAGAACAGAAGATACCTTCTTGTGATCCCCAGAAGTATAACTTTCCAGATCCTGCTCTAGGTAGGAACCAAACTTTGCCAGGTAGATCTGTTTGAAGGTCATTATCTGCGTAGGTGTACGAGAACATATAACTTCAGTGACACCTCTGAGATCATTTGCAAGCAATGCTTTCCTCACAACAACAGCATCACGCGTTGCTGGATCTTGCATCCAAAGCAAAACTGCTTCCTGAACAGCATGGGGGTTAGTTATTTATCCTTCTCAATAACAACTAGTGAATCCAAGCTTATGCCATACCTCTGTATTGCCACTGAGCTCCTTCTTCAAACGCTGGAGAAGGTCTTCATGGTACATAGCTTTGTATTCGTGTTGAATAATCCCACGCTGTGTAGCATCACGGTGAGCAAGAATACCAATCACAGTAGAAGTGTCACAACCAAATCCTGGTAAAATAAGAATTCAACAAATAACCAACATTTTATATAAGACTATGATTTGTTTAAAATACTACTATTACAAAAAAATCCAAATTGTCTTCCTATACTACAGCTATTTGCCCCCTGAATTCATTCTTTACTTTGTCCCTCTCGTTTAGCACCACTTAAAATTTCAATGTGTCCCGCTAATTTTTCACCATTTCCTTTTGAATAATTTGCGAATTACACCATTAAACTTTAGCACTTCTATAAAATACAACCTCAATGTTTTTTTTAATTACAGCTACTAATGTATTAAAAGTCTACGGCGTTTAGGCCAAATTATGGCGTTCAGGCCAAATCACATAATTCAAACCATTTTGGTAGCCGGAATTTTAGGTTAACCGATTAGATTATGTGATTTAGCCTGATAGAATTTGATACTCTGATACCCTACTGTCTGTAATTAAAAAAAAAAAGAAAACATTACGACTATAATTTGCAAAAAAATCCAAAATTTTAAAGCTCTAATTTGCAAATTATTCTTAAATTTTTTCTTTAATGTTAAGTCACATTCACAAATTTATATTCTTTTCTCGTCTTAACCACTAGTCACTATACTCTATTTTTTTCCAACAAATATTTTACTTTCTACTCTATTTCCCCATTTTGCATTAGACAAACAACGGGAATAATGAAGAAAAAGACTTTAACCATCTTAATCACTTTGATCACAGAAATATGGTCGGAGATCGTGATAAGGTATTTATACTCAAATTAAAAAAAATCACAATTTTTCATTACAAATATGGAACAATGTTTACATACAAACAAATCAATTTCTAAACTTTCTTTCCACAATTTACCAAATAAGGGTTATAAAATTTAACGAAATTTGGGGAAAAAATTATAGAAAAAAAAAACAGAAAATGATGATGATGAAATTGAGATAAAAAATGGAGTTAAAATACCTTTGAAGGCTTTGTGAAGACAGACAACATCATCACGAGGAGAAGACAAAGTTGGAGGAATACTAAGAGTCGACATTTTCGTATCACCAAGAATTTTCTCTCTCCTAAATTTCGATTAAAGGAATTAAATATGGTAGCGTACCTCTATTGATCAATTAAAAAATTAAATTAGGTAATCTGCTGTGCAGCTGTTCAAATAGAATTGTAGATGAGATCCAAAACAAACCAAACAAAACACGTGTTGTAGATTTTTTTTTTAATAAATAATAAATAATATTTTTTTTTTGAGTAAAAATAATATAGTAATTCCATTATACTTCCATTGTTGATGGAGTATAATTCCAGTGTCTATAATACTATTACGCCCGCGTTTAATTGATGGTACTAATCAATAAATTATCAATAAAGAAACTCTAATTTGAGATACGTTTTATATTACTATTCAAAAATTTTCCGCCATTTTTCTATTATTGACAGGAAAATTTTTTATAATTGACTTGATATTTTAGAAAATAATTAACTCATCAAAACATGTAATATTTGTTAATTGACTATAATTATATGTGATATTTATTGAAATACTTTATTTCCTTATATAAACAAAAAATAATAATATACATGTAAATCTTTATTTTAACTTAGATAATAAATCATCATTTAAGCTGACTAATTTGACTATTTTTTCAACTAAATCCTCCCTCCTATCTATCACAATTGAAAACTTTTTAAATTTTATTTGTCTCAATTATTAATAATTACTATGAGTATATGTTTTGTAGAAATACTAATGGATGATCGAATGCAACAAGAGGGGGGGGGGGGTGAATTGTTGTGTTGTTAGTTTAAGATTTTTTGCTCAACTTTTTGCGGAATTGTATCAAGTAAAGAACAAAACTTAAACTTAAAAACGAAAAGAAAAATAATAAAGGAGACAAAGATTTTACGTGGAAACCTTCTTGGCCTAATAAGAAGGAAAAACCACGACCCCCCGGGATTTCAAAATTCTCACTATGTTAAGGCAATCAATTACAATTACACATAACAATGTTTTGCTTCACTTGAAGCTTCTCAATTCTCTAAACGCTTTACTCAAAGCTTCTCTACTTAGGCCTACTTCTCTTCTCTTCTCTCCTTCTCTTTCTCTTTTCTCGATTCTATTCTCTATTCCCTTAGACTTCCCATAAGTCTAATTACAACAAAACACTCATTAACCCTTACAAGGCCATTTCTCTTCTCTATTCCCTTAGACTTTCCATAAGTCTAATTACAACAAATCACATCAACCCTTACAAGGCCAATTCTCATAAAGATCAAAATGAAATTGTTGCTTAAGAAAAATATTATAAATTAATTGGCATTTAAAACTTAGAATATTTTTCTCAATTAATCCTCCCTTAGATGGACACTCTCAATGCAACATTCATTCATTCATCCATCCATGCATACTGAACCGTAATTTCCCTCTTTTATAAGGGGAACAGCAAGTAGTGCACTTAGCCCATGTTCTCCACGAGTTGCACATATCCCACGTTCTCCATAACTTACTTGCTCCCAAAGAAAATGGAAAGTTAGTTAAAGGTAGGAGTGGAATGTAACTGCTGTACACATGCACGGTTAAAACATCATGGGTTAAGGAAGATCCTATTTTATAGGAGACCAATTCAAAGAAGAGAACAAGTCTCTTGAATTCCGAGTTTATAGGAGATAAACAAGGAGTTGATTTTCTCCATGTTTTTAGGCGAATTAAAATCATTTTGCCAATTAATAAATAAATTTAAATAAGCAACTAATTAAATTTTAACCTTTTACATTAACTAAAAACAGAAAATATAATTTTCGTAACTTCCAGTCAATGTCTTCTTCGGACCTGTATCGTGAGGAACCGCACACTGTCTCCATCTACAACATTCGTCAGAACTTCAACTCTAGGAACAGTAAACTGTCTTCAAGAGCAATTTCCCAACTTCTTGGATATTTGAGACATGTACTTCTTTCACGAATCAAGTCATAGGCTTCATCAACGATTCACATTAAATCGGATATATACCTACAAAACAATCTCTAAAATATGTTTGTTTATTTAAAAGTAAAGTCATCATCAAAACCTTAAGAGGCCAACATGTTTTAATATTGTTGTATAATAAATTATTTATTCACTTTGCTAATGATAATATCATAACAAATATAAAGATTTAATAATTAAGTTTATGTTATAAATGAATTAATTACTCCCTCCGTTCTTTTATGTTTTTCCACCTAATTATAACGGGTAATTTCATAAGTTTTTCCACTTTAAAATACTTTTTATATTTGAAAAGTTTTATTCCCATTTTTAACCCTTATAAACCCCTCATTTCCCCTTATTTTACCCGGTTTTAACTTGGATTCTTAAATGTTTTGTTGGGCGTTGTGTTTGTCATTATGATCCCTGGTTACTTCTTTTCATCCTCCTCCTTGTAGTCGTTATTTTTTCTCTTCTCTGAAAACCATTTCCATGGCTTTTAAAGCTCTCATCCCCCTGTTTCTTGTTCATTTTTAGTTCAATTTAACTGAATTAAAATACAGATCGGTTTATTCTCCACATTTTAAGGTTTGTTTTGTTATTTTTGGCAAAGTTTAGGATTGCATGCCCCTTGTTTCGAGGTTCCTTCATTCGCCATTGTTATTTGTTGAAGCTTTATTTTTTTTGAGATGGATAAACATGAATCTCAGAGTGATTCTACAATCTCTTCGTATCTGTATGATGGTCTATGTGAATATGGAGAATTTTGTTCTTGTTCCATTCATGGTCGTTCACATTCATATTCAAATGAAATTTTTGTATACGCCCCTGTGATGTAAACTTTTTTGAGGGTTTTTGACCTCTAATTTCTGAAAAAATAACTCTAATTACTTGATCGAGTAGAATTTGTTTAACCTAAACACATCAATTGATTTTTGTATTCATGTTTAGTTACTTCATTTGGTGATGAAAATTCTAAAATGTGAGAGGATTCATAACCTCTATGATGAATCAAGGTTTTTTTTTTCTGAAATAATGTTAAATAATGAAGTTACTTAGCAAAAACATGAACTTTAATCATTCATATGGATTTGACTTCACTGCCATACGGGACCTTTTCTTTGTGTGCTAAATAAACCCTTTGCGTTTTCTTGGTTAAATAAAACCACTTCTCATCGATGTGAATAAAATCGTACATGGCTTTGTATATTGAGTATCTTTGAATGGTGTCTTCTTGAATGGTGTCTTCTTGGATAAGGCTCAAAATCCACTCCACCCTTCTTATTTTGTTGGCATCGGTTAAAGTGGGGTGTAATGAATTTGAATGTGCTTTTATCTCGCCTCTTTTTATTAACCTCCAAACCGTTGACGGTGCCAAGTCTAAACATGTTGCCACATCTCTAATGCAAGTACGTTTGCCTATTGGTTTAGACTCTAGTATGTTTGGTGCAACCACCACTCTTTTTCTTCTACAGTTTTTGTACTTCGATTCTACAACGTATGGCTTGTTTGCTTCTTTAGTTTGAATTGCTCGTTTCCATAAATTTCTTATGGTTCTATGATCATAACATTATTTTTGAGCAATCCGTTTGAATGTACCATGAGGAAGTGAGTCACTAACTTTTAGTGACAACATTTCTTGGAAAATAAGATGCCTTAACTTATTGCTGAGCCTTGGCTTATGATGATTTTGTTGTTGTTCTTCTTATTCTTCCATATTCTGTGCTTCTTCTTCTGATTCTGAACTGGACTCTGGATCATATGCATTTGATCCAAAGTACCAAGCCCCCTATTGCTCATCTTCACTCCTTGAAGCCATTGAAGGGCAATGATGCACTGATTTTTTTTATAAATTGTTAAGGCTACTTTGATGAACAAACTGATTTTTTTTTATAAACTGTTAAGGCTACTTTGTGTTGCTGGGTTACTTTGATGAAGATAATTGAAAGCTTTGTGGGTTGTGTAACTGATCTGATTAAGAATTTTGGTAATGTGATACTGTGAACAAACTAAAATTTGTGTTGCTGGGTTACTTTGATGAAGATAATTGAAGGCTGTGTTACTGAGTAACTGATCTGATTAAGAATTTTGGTACTGTGATACTGTGAACAAACTGAAATTTGTATTGCTGGGTTACTTTGATAAAGATAATTGAAGGCTGTGTTACTGAGTAACTGATTTGATTAAGAATTTTGGTACTGTGATACTATGAACAAACTGAAATTTGTGTTGTTGGGTTACTTTGATGAAGATAATTGAAGGCTGTGTTACTGAATAACTGATCTGATTAAGAATTTTGGTACTGTGATACTATGAACAAACTGAAATTTGTGTTATGGGTTACTTTGGTGAAGATAATTGAAGGCTGTGTTACTGAGTAACTGATCTGATTAAGAATTTTGGTACTGTGATACTGTGAACAAACTGAAATTTGTGTTGCTGTGTTACTTTGATGAAGATAATTGAAGGCTGTGTTACTGATCTGATTAAGATTTTTCACGCTACTGAAGATAATTGAAGATAAAGGAAGGCTGTGTTAGTGACCTGATATGTTAGTTTTTGAATAGCAGCCTTTATAGGCTTATCTGGAATTTGTATAGTCATTTTTTCAGATTATTTGTTGTGATTTCTGATTAGAGTACATTTTAGTTTCTAATCCATGTTAGTTTAATTAGGCCAATGCAAGGCCTCCAATGGATTTTTCTGGTTTTTATATGGAGGTATTAAGTTCCCTCCTTTTATTTTCGTTGCAAAGCTCCAAACTTTCTTAATTTGAAAAGTTGGTTAAATTCTCTCCATCGTAAGGTTCTCTTTCCTTTTTAATTACTTTAATAAAATCAGTTTTTTTGTTTTACTTTTATTTTTAATTATTTTCTCTTACATACTTCCAATACAATCATTACTTCACATTACTATTTAATTAAAATAATATCCACTACAACCAAAGATTCTATCTTTCTTAATATGTGTGAAAAACCCAAAGTGGAAGAACTTAAAAGAACGGAGGGAGTATGTAAAATAATATCATTATTCTTATTAGTAAATATTTATAGCATCTGTGTTTACACGCGAATCCATCTAGTTTGTGATAATGGAAATGATCTGTAGTGTAAATTTTCATGATATGTATTATATCATTACCATGGTAATGAAAGTTTGATCATAAGAATAGGTTTTTTGTTCACAATTTTTCTTTACCACCTAATACCGCATGTTTGAGTGGTAATACATTGGAATAAATTTTGTGAAAAAAATGATCTGGTTGAAGGAGAATAAGTATGGTGAATAAATTTATCAAGAGATATTCTTACCAAAATCACACTAACATTCCATTACTATTCCCACCATTTAGTAACGATTACCAAACAAGCCCTTAGAGTTATTGTCTCATTTTATTTTTTGACATTATCTATCAATCAAAATAAAAACACGTGTAGTAGATTAACATTAGTCTAAAGAAAAATGTGGATATATGATAATAAATGAATAGAGAAAATAATGGTGTTGATAAAATTAAAAAAAAATTAAAATATATGAACGATTGAATGTAATTAAAAAAAATCCTTAAACTTCGCAGCTCTTTTCATTTTATTGCCACCCCTATTTAAATGAATTGACAAAAATGCCCCTTGGACTTAAAATTTTATAAAACACTTCAATCTCACTCAATAACATTTTTATCACTCTAAAAATACTCAATTTAAACTAAAAATTTGTGGATCTAAAGATAAAGAAATTCAAAACGCAAATAACAAGCTAATCTAATCTCATTCGAAATTCAAAAAAAAAAAAAAAAATTGGATCGAGCCCAGTCGCACGTGACCAAGCCACGGAGGAGTCGCATGTGCCACTGGACCACGGCTCAGTCACCTGAAATTGAAATTAATTTAATTACCAATAATTTATTATGTTAATTGAAATTAATTTAATTACCAATGATTTATTATTTTAATTTAACGTATGCACGTACAACTGTAGGAGTATATTGGACTCGGAGTATATTGGACTTCATGACTGAGACACAGGTTTTGTACATCACATCACACATTGTTATACTTTTTAATTTATTTTTAGATTATTTTTCTTATGTTAATTTTTCTTGTAAGGAGGTAGAATGGACTCCATACATTACTTCTCCTAGGGCATTATTAAATGAGTACCCACGCACCGCCTTTATCGTCGAGGTGTATTTCCCTGAGATGACAGTCAGACAGCTGGGTTTTGTACAGGGTATTCCCCCCTCCTATGAGACCTACCCAAGCTACACGACCGACACAAGGTACTTATTCCTTGACCTTTGCTTCTCCATATATTTACACGGAGGCATGGAGTAGGTTCCCTTATTGTGCCCGCGTTGATGATCAGACACTTTGTTGGACATCTGTTCCATCAGATGTTGTTCCTGATTATGGTGACTGGTTTAGAGTGTCCTCCCATCCATTTCCCTTCCCCGGCGAAGGACCGAGTGGTGGTTTTTGTGCAGCTAATAGCAGAGTTGAATACGTTAGTGTTTCTACTTATCTGTTTCTATTTATTTGTTTCCATTACTTTAATGCTATTTATTATTTGTTAAAACCATTGTTTTGTTTGTACAGTTTGCAAATGAATTTTCAAGTCGAAACGTGCCACTGCTTAGGATGCATGCTATCGTGGATATGAACCCCCCCAGGAAAGAAAGACTGTTGATCTGTACATGGAAGAAGTTAAAGATTTATTTACCGAATGTCAAGCTTTTAGAGGGCAAGGCCCTTGATAGACATTTGTGTTTGTAATTATAAACTATTTTTTTGATGTTGTGTTGTATTTCTAAACCACTCGAATGCTTTCTATTAATTAACATCAATGCATTTTACATTTTTTATTAACATATTTATTTATGCATCCTGAATGATATCTAGATACAAAGGTAACATAATTAAGTATACAATAAATGCAATTCTAAAATCAATATACACCATTGTATTATGGACTATCTAAATTGACTGCATCTTCAGCGGTGATATTACCTTGTGGTGGTTGTACCTCATATAGCCTATTCCAAAGAGACATCTTGCTGCAAAAATGTGTTTCTAAATGTCTGCATGAATTGTTAGATGCTTTTCTCCATGCTTGATGGATTGGCGGCAGTGGAGATGAATCATCATTCATTAAAAGTTGAACATAATGATTTCTATTGACCCAACAAATACGTAGAACTTTATTTACGCCATGCACTCCCGGTGTTCTCTTTAATGGAAGAACTAAACAGTTATAGTAGAGATTACCGTCACTAGCATCATAGTACGCAATAGCAATGTTAAGAAATGTTGCTGCATAGTACAATCCCAGCGGTGCTTTCAACCAGTGAATAAACAGTGCAGGTCCCTTGTTATGTGAAACAATTCTGAACATAGCATTATCTAGTGACTTTGTTGATAAATATAATTGTAGGTATTGTTGTCTATGCACTTGGGTTTTCATAAACATTGCACGCCATAAAAGAGGCCATGCCTCTTCGCCTCCTAACTCTGTGACGGCAATAGCTCTAAATCCATAGTTTCCTCAATGATAACAGCAATCCAATCAAATAAGTAACATTCAATTCTAATAAAATAATTCAAATAACAGAGGAGATAAATAAGTTCCAGATAAGTTGAAACTAAAGTTAAATCCAACTGACGATTGGGTTGATCAACCACTAGATCTCCTGCGCGATGAGGATCTCGATCCATGACCCCTGAAGGACGATTGGTTGTACTCAAATGCGCTTTTATTTCTCTTGAGAATTTTGCTTGTTGTTGGTATTCCTTTTCTCGGTGGACTTGCATGTGGCTCAGGTATATTGGTACCATCAGGATGTAATTCATATTCAAGTACCTGAGACATGTGTCGTACAACTGCAGAATTTGCTTTAAGCACTTCATCAACCAACGATTGAAAGTACTCTTTATCATCAGCGTTTGCGTGACATACTTCTTCGTTGGCGTCAGCTTCTGCCTCTATGTACGTCAGTGTCTTCCAGAATGGATGTATGTCATCCAAATACAACGAACCTTGTGACTTAATCGATAAATAAAAGTAACAAGCACAGGGTAATCCTGGGTGCACTGAAGTGCACAACTGCATTTGTCAAAGACATAATCACCCAATTTAACATACGGTTATGCTCAAGCAGCAAAAGTTCGAAGGCATGAATGGATACATGACGATATAACGGTCTCATCCAATTATAGCGCAAAGACCTTGAAATGGAATTCATGGATTCCTGTAACGCTTGTCGAATCCTCGATTTTTAATTAGTTATTTGTGCGTGTGGCTTTTTAAATAGGATATCAAAGGAGCTATTACCGCTACCAAGATAGTACTTGAAAGACGAGTGTTGGCTTTAAACTCTGCTGGAACTCTGGTTACCCATGTGTGCACAATCATTTGTCCATGGACGCACAAATTTCTCTTTGTGTGGAATCCATATTCCAGCCAAAAAATTAAATGACCCTTTTATTTCTAGTTGACCATATAGCCACAATAGATTCCCATTTATTTTCAAATTAATTAGGCATAGAACAGTTAACCAAGGGGTTCCATCTAGTTTGCCTGAATATCTGGCCTTGTTGATTTCTTTTCCTGCCACATAATTTGTCTACCATGTTCTCTATGTCATTTGAAATAGAACTACAATAATTAATCAATATAACCTTTTTACCTGGGAAGACATCACAGATACCTACAGATAAACCCTCGTCTCGTTCAGTTACCATTACGTTGGGAGACAGAGCACTGCCAAAAATGTCTCTCAACACCCACGAATATGAAACAACCGACTCATTTCGCATCAAACAAAACACAATCAAGAAGTTGTGATTGGTAGGCGTCATTCCAATTATTTCACGAAGCGGCTATAACATTTGGGAAATTAATATTTTAAGACGAGTAAGTTTAAAAGAATTATCAGTGCGAGAATGATCTTAAATACACATGATATAAAATATTCTCAATTTAATTTCTCTTCTTTTCCTTTTCTTTTTTTTTTAAAAAAAAAACCCAAACCCTTCCTTCTTTCTCTCACGCGAGGAACTCAAGAGAAATCAGGCAACCATTTTCTCCTCCCTTCCCTTTCGTATGAACCAAAAAAAAAAAAGATAAGTAGTAAGTAGTAGATGGTTATCATTAGATATGGACAAATAAGCTTTGGGGTGCATTATGTTCTTATTAAGAGTTGTGTACATTGGTTGACTATGGTGGCATAACAATTTTGTGTATAGTAAGTAGTAGCTTATCGACTTGCGTTACCTGCGTCTATTGAGCGAGTGCATGACATGTTCCACGTATCTCAGCTAAGACAACACATCAGAGACGATTCACACGTTCTTCAGCTCGAACAACTAACTCTTCTTGACACCTAGCAGAACCAGGAGACACTAATCCAGATCCGATCCTAGATAGGAAATGCGCGATATACGTCGGGGTAGTGTAGCGCTTGTGAAGGCGCTATGGTCTAATCACGTTACCGAAGAAGCCATGTGGGAGGCAGAAGATGCCATGAGACACGTTTATCCCTCGTTGTTTGCTCAAGTATTTCTATGTTTATCGCCTTATAGCTATTGCATCTCCTTAGTCTTAGAAAGTTAAGTTCGAGGACGAACTTCATTCTAAGTTGGGTAGAATCATAAGATTTCGGAATAACACTAAGTTTTAACTATGTTAGGCCTTAAAGTTTGGTGGGTTCACATAGTTAGTACGAGTGATATAGATTCTTTCAGTGCATAGAGTATGAGTAATTGGGTGACATAGCCTTATGATATGTATGATAGCTGGATATTTGAGTATGTGCTTGAGACTTAGTTTAACTTCGAGGACAAAGTTCATTTCAAGTTGGATAGAATGTAACATTTGGGAAATTAATATTTTAAGACGAGTAAGTTTAAAAGAATTATCAGTGCGAGAATGATCTTAAATACACATGATATAAAATATTCTCAATTTAATTTCTCTTCTTTTCCTTTTCTTTTTTTTTTAAAAAAAAAATCCAAACCCTTCCTTCTTTCTTTCACGCAAGGAACTCAAGGGAAATCTAGCAACCATTTTCTCCTCCCTTCCCTTTCGTATGAACCAAAAAAAAACCCAACAAGATCACCTTCCTCCTTCTCTCTCGCTGCCATACCCTTTTAAAATGGCGGATTTACACTAAAATTCTTCAACTAATAGTCGATCTCCTTCCCTTCACAACATTCCTCTTTGAATCTTCAAACCCCTATTTCTCTAAATTCTACGAAGAAAACGTCAATGGCTGCGAGGGCATGACTGTTCTTCTTCCCTCTAATCTTCGAAGGACCTGCGTGCGAAATCAGTAAGTCCTTATTCTTCCCTTTGTGATTTTCAAAGTAGATTATCTATACTTCTACATTCTTGATTGTTTTGTGTAAATTATGGCTAATTGATCTTTCTTGCTCATTTCCTTCTGAATTCGAACCACAATGAGTATAGAATCATCTGAAAATTTCCCTTCCTTGACCTTGAATTCTGCCGATTTGGGGAAGGAATCAGTGGGTTTTGGTCCTGTTGATTAAACATCAAATCCAAGCCGAAAATAAAGCTTTGAACCTGAATTTTCCGTTTCTTGCTGCTGCAAACAGAAGGTAGTCCTTCTTGATTTCTTTCCTTGTTTTTCCTTAATAATTATACTCTTATTCATATACTTTCCCTTGTATAATCTTTCATTCATGTGTTAAGCCCTAAATGTTGTTGAATCTTGGAATGTGTATGAGTTAGTAGATGAGTCATTAAATTGGAAACTCATGGAAAATGTGTTATTAGTGAGTTATGTGATGATGAGAATTTAAGTGTGGGCTATGATTTTAGTAGTAGATTATTTGAAGGATTTAGTTGTGGTTAGATCAGTATTTTTGGATGAAAGAATAATCTTTTCAAATTATGATAATGGTTAAATGTTGATTGATTGGTTGTTCTTGAAAGTATCTAGGGTTCATGTGGAAACTATTAGCTAAATGGATAAACTAGCTGAGTCCTTTTGGATGGTTTGTTAATCTTGTTTAGTTTCTTTGTTTTGAGTCTAAATGAACATGGAAGTGTTTGAATTGGAATACAAAGGGAATTGTGGAGACGTATAATCTTTACAAGAATATAAGCTAGACTAAGGCAAGGTTATATATTTTGATGATATTGAGGATTGGAGTTAGATCTTGCACAATCTTTAAAATGAGAAATATTAGAATAGAAGATGGAACTAAGATGCATTCTTAGGATGAGATGCAATGAGCTATATGAACCTAGTTGTAGTATCGTATGCTTTGTTGTGATGCTATATTTGTTTGCTCAGGAGGCGACATTATCGAGGAGCCCTTCTAGTGATCGCGGAGTACCAGACTTAGCTTCTTGAAGTGTTCTTTTTGGTGAGTAGTAGCAATCCCTTAAAGATTCTGATCAGACTACATTCTTGAAAATAAACTTTTTACTAAAGCTCTTTTGAGATTGGAAATTGTTGAGACAAATGTTGTTGTGAATGCTTATGCTGATATTATGATATGGTCAATGGATCGGGCTTGCGAGCTGGTCATTGACGGAGTTGAGGTACATTGTTCCCTGCTCCCTGTTTGAAGCGAATTGTCATTGAGATATTGACTAGCTTCACCCGAGAGTGACATAGCCTTGGAGCTATGGATGTTCCTCTCAACTAGACTCCCTATGTGCACATAGATCTAGGGAACTGATGTTGCTTTTAAACCTATTATATGATTTACGGTGTTTTGTTGTTTTGGATTGTTACTTCTCATTCAGTTTAATCTGACCTTCTATTGTTTCCAATTTTTTTTTAGTTTTGTTTACAGATCCAAACCAGTCGGGAATGGTGGATCAGCGGAGTTGATTAGAGTTTCCAAGGATGTTATAATGAGCTGAGCACGTTAGAGTTTTGTAGTTTTGTACTAAGCTTTGGTAATGTATATATATTAATCTAGACTGTACTGGTTATAATTGGACTTTTATAGAGACTTTTATGATTACCTTATGTATTAGATAGATGTTTGGATTGAAAATTAGCTGATTTAGTTATGATTTAGAACTAAAGACTCTTTGCGCAAGTTTTGGGATTGAAATTCGAGGTTCTTGGGAAGTAAACCCCGTGAGGACCCTGTTTACTCAGTCAAGGGTAAGTGGGGTTGTTCTAGCGGCCACTTTTGTTTGTTTGTTTTATATGTTGTATCTATCAACACAACATAAGGCCATGTACGTATCATCTGGATGGATGTAGGATTTGCAATTAATAATTGAATCAATTTCCCTTCACTATCTAAGTCTGTCCAAACCACGTAATTATGATCTGTAGCCATATAAAGATAGTGTTGAAGGGGAGTCGTACCATCTATCTCTTCTTTTCCAATTGATTGTCTTACATTATAAATCTGATTCATACTAGTAAAACAACCAGGAAAATTTTGTCTAATTGAGGTCATGATAAAGGCAGGTTGCATGCCGGTTGCACTAAGCTCTCGTATGTGCTGTCGAATATCTACAGTCAACCTATTTGCTCTTATATGACCATCTCTGTATACTAAGAACAGGTGGTTATGTCTTCGTTTTTCACCAGAACACACCCTCACCGTCCAAGGTCTTTCCCCTGGTTTACAACTACTTCCTACAATCATAAATTTACATTCACATGTTCTACTTTTAAAACCAGGTCGGACAACATTATCTAGGTTATGCAAATCACCCCTAATATTACCATAGCAGTGACATCGTAAGTACAAACTAACTTTAGAACGTACTTTTTTATGTTTATATGAGGCATGTGTAAATTGAAAATCAATTCCTATTGCTATCTCATCGGCCCAAGCGTATAATTCATCTACAGAATCAAAATCTCTATCCATAACAAATCTATCAGAGTAATCTACATTGTCCCCTAAATTTTCAAAGTCCTGCAAATGTAAATTAATTTTTAAACATTAATAAATATTACGTAAATTATAATAATCAATATAAATGTTACGTTACTTTAAAATATAAAAAAAACATACATTAAGTTAATAAAATATTAAATAAATAAACATTAATAATAAAAATATTAAGTTAATAAATATTAAGTAAATAATTATTAGGTTTAATAATATAAATATAATAAACATCGACTAAAACATAAATATAATAAATGTAAATTATAAAATAATAATTTACTACAACATATATTCATAATAATAATAAAATAAAAATAATATAAATAAACAAGAGGAATAAAAAATTAAAAAAAGAAGGGAGTCGTTGCACGACCGGGCTGTGGTTAGGTCGGGTGAAACATGTTCCTGAACTGCGGTCCATTTGCGCGTTTCATGCGACCCAACCGCGGTCGAGTCACACGTTTCATGCGACCCACTCACGGCCTGGTTGCGCGCGACTGTTGTTCTTCATTTTTAAAAAAAAAATTCGAATCGATTAATTTGCTTATCGAAACATATTTATGCTCATTTTGGTTGGCCATTGTAATTCAATTTCAAGATTTAGCTTGTTTTAGTTTAGAGGATGTTTTCAGAGAATTTTTAAAGAGATCTTAGAGTTTCAGAGTTCGAAAATTATGCAGGAGCAATTTTAAAAATTCATTATATAATATGTAACGATAAAATAAAAAGAGTTGTGAAGTTTAACATAAAACGAAGAAAGTATGTAGATATGGAGCGGAGAAAGTATGTGGATAAAATAAAAGTATTACGCTATGTTGGACGTGTATATTAGATCTCTAACAGATAGGGCAAAATATACTATGGTCTAAACAACAAATTAAACCGAAAAATCGTACTAAGATTGAAAATCATAGTTTTTTTTAAATAAAATAATTGGTTCCAAAATATAGTTATTTTTTATAGTAATATATACTTGAATGATCTTGATACGATCAACAAATATAATAAATATTTACATAAAAATACATATTAATTTGAAAAAAATAATAAAAAAACTGTAGACCAGAACGTTGTACAACGGTTTGGTCCGATCTAGTCTGGTGATTTAAATGGTTCGGTCTAGTCTAGAAAATTTTCAGATTGAAATTTTCGATTTAGTCTGATTTTAGTGTTAGACCAAATCAAACTGGAACGTGTACATCCCTAGTAACAGAGTGTAGGTCATAATCAAAAAGGAAAACTATAACAAAATCTTTAAAACTTTATTTGAAAACAAATATTTTATTTCAAATTTTAGATTTCAATTATGTAATTATAAATGAAAATTTTGATAATGACCAAGTGAAAACTTATTTTCAAATTCTTAACTTCAACTATTTTTAAATAATGATGTAATTGACTTAAATTTAAATTAAAATTTTTTATTCGTAAAATGTTATATTTGAGTCAATTCTAAATTTTCAAATGAAATATCATTGGTTCTAAATATAACATTGAAAACTTTAATAATGTAACAAAACCCAAGTGATAAAAGAGTACTCTTTTTGTCCTTATAAGAAAACACCAAAAACTTAAACGGCTTGTTTAATAGGTGGTAATAAACAATGGTAATGAAAATAAAAACTAGTATAATTTTGGTTGAAAAATCTCTTGGGTACCTTAATGGTAATGCTTGTTCAACTTTAATGATCTTATTTTCTTCATAAAATTTATTACAATGCATTATCATTGAAAGATGTGGTATTGGGTGGTTTTGAAAATTTGTAAACAAAAAATTTTTTTTGATCAAAGTTTCATTATTATAAGAATGACATGGAACTTTTGATGAAATCTTACAATATAAATCATTTTTATTACCATCATTTAGTACCACTAACTAAACGGTCTATAAGTATAAAAGTTATCCTTTGTTTATAATGGAAAAGAAGAAGAAATGAACATAAATGCGACAAAATTTTTATCATATTAGTGTGGACCAAACTCTTGTGTGGACTTGATGCACACTAAAATAATGTGGACCAAATTTTAACACTTTTATTCCTACTCTCTTCACTCTTTATTACATACTCCAAAGTAGCTGAAAAAAAACTTTTTGAAAGAAATAATTTTATTTTATTTTTTAATTTTTAATTTTAATTTTAATTTTTAAATTTTAATTTTTTTAATTTTAAATTTTTTTAATTTTAGTCTTTTTTAATTTTTAAAATTTTTTTAAGAGTAGAGTGGTGTGAAGTGTAAAAAATATAAGAGTAGAGTAGGGTAGAGACGTAGAGTGGAGTGAAGTGTAAGTAGAATGGAGGAGAGTGTAAATATTGATTCACTCTAATATTAGTGTGGACTAAGTCCAACTAGACTTTTTCGAGGAAGGACGTAATCAAGTAATCCATCTACCACGTGCCCTTATTCCTAATTAATTAATTTGAGATATCATGATAGAATTAGTTAATTCATATCTCACTTTTTATTTGATTGATTTTTTTTAATTGTGTTTGTTATATATTTTTTTCATAAACTTATACTTATATTTTGGCTTTTTTTTAAAAAAAAAAAACTTTATCAACTCACTAGAGTTGTTCATATGTGGGCTATCCATCAGGCTCGATCCACCCGGATCGAATAACAGGCGGGCTTGGATAACAAGTTTGAAAAAAATTTAATAGCTTGGTGGGTTCTACCTACCCACTAAGTTAAACGGGTGGGTAGCGACACAAAATAATACCCACAGTTAAACTCGTCAGTCCGCTTATTATATAAATATATAATTTATCTGTTTTTTTTTTAATATAGGAAGTTATATTAATAAAATAAGTCCCTAAGAAAAGATCAACAACATTAAAGAGACATCTAATGCACCTCTCTATATAAAAAATTCCATAGAAAAAAGTCAGTAAAGAAACATATAAGATGTAAAACATATTTTAAAAGGTAGTGGGCAAACCACTATGACCATACCTAAAGGAATGGTACAAAAGACGCCTTGATCAAAGAGGTCATACACCTAACGGTGAATCACAACCCGACTCAACAAAAGCACCTAAAAGCCCAAAACAAAAATGTCATACACATTGTAAGAATTACAAGACGGCCCCCAAAAATACCTACCAAGTAGAAATTAACCCTAAGGAGCCTTAATTCTAAAACTAACAAGACATTGACATCAGCCGTCAGGACTCTCTGAGTATGCCCACCGCCACCAGATCACCAACCACCCCCGCCTAACAACCAACCATGAGGAGATAACCCACCAACTTCACCAAACCATATGACAACTATAAACGAGAGGACGACCATCATCGGCAAGCCCTCAACACGTGGTGGTGGTCAACACCACTTGTTCCGCAAAACGAGGTGGTAGTCAACGACAAGGGTGAATAGAAACATCATTATGACCAATGGCAACGTGAAGGCAAAGCTCAACATCAGAAGACAAAGGAAGAAACGGTAAACGAGGTTACCACAACACTCATATTAAATTAGGGAAGTGGCAATCAATACTAACAGATCATCACCAAAATTCGTGAGAAAACACCAAGACGCTGCTAGCAACCATCGTTACCATCTAAAACCACATGGAAGCAAAGCTCAACAACAAAAAGTTGAGAGGGATCAGATTCAAAACTGAAAAAAAACCAAATATTCCCAGCCCTTGAAAGGCACCACCCACCAACATATCTGAAAACACTCAGCCCATGAAAATCACCACCCTTAAGCCACCAAAGCATCAGCCCCTGAGACCTACTTCTTGACATCTAACAATAGCCTCCAAAGCAAAAGAACCCCAACCAAAACCTATAGCCACGACCACATTCGCCCAAGACCGCAGCAAAACAAATCCTTCAAGTCTGACCATAGCCAACCAAAACAATAGTCAATACCCTATCACTCTGCTTGTCAATATGACTAGAAAACAGCCAACATATCCACCCAAAAAACCCCATCCCAAATTTTTTAATTTTTATTTTATGAGAATGAAAATTTTATGCTTTATTAATTGAATTTTTGTTTTTGTTTTTGTTTTTGTGTTTTTTAAGGTGTATTGTAATTATGAGTTGAAATTTAGTTAGTCTTGACTTTTAGCATTTTGTATACTATTCAAGTATAAATTTTTGGCTATTTTTCTTAAGGTATCAACTTAACTTGGATAATGTATTTGTATTGTTTTAATTGTTGTTAAGACTTAACTTTAGACATTGTATTTTTTTAGTTATTATAATAATGGTAATGTATGTAACCAATTATATTTCTAAGTCGATGATGTCATTTTTTCGCCATAAGTTATTTACTCAAAATAAAATAAAAATCTACTCGTTTGCCTGCCGAGTCCGTTCGTTAAGAAAGAGGACTGGTAGCGGCAAATCAAGTAAGACCGGCCACTAAAGCGGGTGGGCTTTGAATATTTTAGGCCTTGAATAGGTTTTTAAGGGTAAGTCCGGTCTGCTACCCGCCCAAACCTGCCTATGAATACCTCTACAACTCAGTTATCTCTTTATTATATCTCACTAAATAAAAATTTATTCAACGTACACGCAACATATATGAGTTTCCATTTTAATAAATATTGCTTAACATAAACTCAATATAGACATAAATCTAACATGTTGATCGATTTATTTCGTTTAATCAAAAAACAAATTAATTTCGTTCAAATTTTTTTATGTACATGGTAAGTTGAGAAAATAAAAGGCTTGAGAAAATTAACATTTTTTTTTAGAATGTGGTACAAATTTAAACTAAGACAAGACTTAATTTTCTATTTTTTCAATTTATTATTTGATTTTATAAAAATTGGGTAAAATTATTTAAAAAATGTATGAACAAAGAGATAAATGTGTCCTAATCAAGGATATGAGGTTATCATATGAAACAATTATAGAATATTGTATAGGAAATTGACAAACTATTATGATTCTCTAAAATTCAAAGAGAAAAAAATCATAACTTTTCATATATTTATATTTATATATAGTCATCAATTCAGTATTTTTTGAAATTCGGTGACTAGTTGAAATAAAGGACAAGATACTTGTGTTGTATAAAGCCGTGGCGGTATTATATACTTGTGTTACAAAACAATTATTGCTAGAAATGGAATCATCAAATGAAAACATTGTAATAGTAGGAGGTGGAATCGCAGGCCTCTCTCTTGCATTAGCTCTTCACAGGTACATACTAATCTATCTACCCTTAATTACTACCTTTCACACTATTTTTTAACATTAATTAATACATTAGTTTAATTTCTCCTATAAATGAACGATATATCTTAATCTAAAGACAATTATTTATTTTTTATAATTAATAAACTAAATTGATTTGAACATATTGCTTAATAATAATAGAATATAATAATTATTATTATTATTATATTTATTAATCAAAGAATATATTGCATGTTTAATATATATATATATATATATATATATATATATATATATATATATATATATATAACCAAAGGATTTTTTTACTAGAAAAAAGACTTATTAAGTCATTGAAATCAACTCATTTGGTATGTATAATTGATAGATAGATAGATTATTTAATTTAAATCCCCTAATTTATTAAAATGATGAATAATAAAATAAAATAATCAGATTGGGAATAAGAAGCTTGGTATTGGAATCATCGGAAAGTTTAAGAGTAACAGGTTCAGCATTTAATACATGGACTAATGGATGGAGAGCACTAGATGCTCTTGGGATTGCTGATTCGCTTCGATCGCAGCACTACCAGCTCTTCAGGTTCACTCTATAGCTGTTCTTGTGTTGGTTTAATTCAGGATAAGATGTGATCAAATAGTAACCTTATCCTTTAAGTTTTATTTCTACTTTACTTCTATTTAGCCAATTATTACATGCCAAAACTTAACTAAACCGTTTCACACCATTCGTTAAATAAAAATAAGAGAAAATTATTTAAAACTACCTTTTCTATACCCTTCTTTGCAAAAAAACTACCTTTTGTAAATTTTTTTACAAAAAACTACCTTATTTAAAGTATTCTTTGCAAAAGACTACCTATTAACGGTTTCTTAGTGTTTGACCGTTGAAACTGACGTTGACCATCACGTGCAAGTCACGTGATGTATTAAAAAAATTTTTTTTTTTAAAAAGTAACAATAATAATAATAATAAAAATAATAAAAATAAATAATAATAATAATAATAATAATAATAATAATAATAATAATAATAAAATAATAATAATAATAATAATAATAATAATAATAATAATAATAATATTAATAATAATAATAATAATAATAATAATAATAATAATAATAATAATAATAATAGTAATAGTAATATAAAAATAAAAATAAAAGAAATAAAAAAAATAATATAAATTATAATAAAAATAAAAATAAAAATAAAAATATTAATAATAATAATAATAATAATAATAATAATAATAATAATAATAATAATAATAATAATAATAATAAAAATCATAATAAAAAAAATAAAAATAAAAATAAAAATAAAAATAAAAATAAAAATAAAAATAAAATAATAATAAAAATAAAAAAATAGTAATAAAAATAAAAATAAAATAATAATAAAAAAAATAATAATAAAAAATTAATTAAAATAAAATAATAATGATACTAATAATGATAATAATAATAATAATAATAATAATAATAATAATAATAATAACAACAATAATAAGAATATTATTATTATTATTATTATTATGCTTATTATTATTATTATTATTATTATTATTATTATTATTATTATTATCATTATTATTATTATTATTTTTATTTTTATTTATATTATTATTACTTTTATTAATATTATTATTATTTTTTTATTTTTCTTTTTATTTTAAAATTTTATTTTTATTATTATTATTATTATTATTATTATTATTATTATTATTATTATTATTATTATTATTATCATTATTATTATTATTATTATTTATTTTTATTATTTTTATTATTATTATTATTGTTACTTTTTAAAAAAAAAATTTTAATACATCACGTGACTTGCACGTGATGGTCAACGTCAGTTTCAACGGTCAAATACTAAGAAACCGTTAATAGGTAGTCTTTTGCAAAGAATACTTTTAATAAGGTAGTTTTTTGCAAAAAAATTTACAAAAGGTAGTTTTTTGCAAAGAAGGGTATAGAAATGGTAGTTTTAAATAATTTTCTCTAAAAATAACAACATATTTGGAAAATAAATAGACTTCTACTTTTATTATGTACAAGATAAAACACCTATGATTTGTTGGATTATTAAATAAGTATTTATTTATAATTATTCGGTCTTATGGACTCGATTTATGTACATATTCTTGTAAATTTGTACTAAATTGCACATTGATTTATATATATATATATATATATATATATATATATATATATATATATATATATATATATATATATATATATATATACACTCCCTCATATTTACTATTATTGTTTTCATTTGTTTTTTAATATAATCTTATTCATCGTTTGCTCTTATATTGTATTTTCTTTTTTAATTAATAAGCTAAAAGTTAAAATATAGTTAAGTGAAATCTTGTTTGATTGCCTTCGATATAAATTCTAGGAGTGTTAAGATCAACATTTTATGATTTTCTATTAAACACAATTTGAGATATTTATGATTGAATATGCCTTGGCGAACAAGTAAAAACTGACTGAGACAATAATACTAAATAGGAGGGAGTATATATTTTGTGCCCAAAAGTTATGAATTTATTGCTAAATCTATTGGTTCAGGCACATTGTAACATCTACAACATCAGGAGTTGTAACAGCAAAAGTTTCATAGTAAGAACTAATTTATCCGATTAATTTTCATCCTGTTTTTCTTTCTATTTGATCATGATAAACTTGAAATTTGTGTACTTGTTAATGGGTCAATGTCAATTACATGAATGTTGTATTGACAGTGGAGAACATGAAGTAAGATGTGTTAAAAGAAGAGTTTTATTAGAAACACTTGCAAATGAGTTGCCAAGCAATACGATAAGGTTCTCTTCCAAGGTTGTTAGCATTCAAACATCAGGCTATTTAAAGGTGGTTCATCTTGCTGATGGTTCCACCTTTATGGCCAAGGTATATGCAAGGCTATCTCATTTATATTTTGATTTTAGAGTGAAAGATAAAAATGACCCATTAAAACTTGATTATCACGTTTCTTTTTATTTCATTTTTTACCATTGATATTTTCATTAATCAATTCACAAAACGCGCTAATAGCTTGCATTATTACTTAACAAATAATGTAAATTGTATTTAATATTTATTCAAATTTATATCAACCTTATATGTAAAAATATAATTTTTAGATTCCAAAAAATTTAGAGTCTATTTTACTCTGGATAATAAAGGACAATGGGTTCGTGGATATATGAAAAACAACTCTTTCAAAAATGTAAATGTGTGTTTTAGTAGTTTGGTACACAACTTCTTGTTACCTTAATTAACTATAAGTCTTAAACTATGTTAAAGGAGATTTCCATTATCCTAATTATTAGTGTAAGTAACATATGGATCTTATTTTAGTTAGACAGCAAATATCACTATTTTATTAAAAATCATTAGATCGATTTTCACTTTACTATTTTTTTAATCTTTACCTCGACCCATCATATAATCATTATAAAAATATATATACATAGAATCTAACAAATGGATGGTTTTGTATGGAAGGTGTTAATTGGGTGTGAAGGAGTAAACTCTATAGTCGCAAGATGGCTAGGGTTTAATAAGCCATCATTTACCAAGAGATTTGGCATCAGGGGTTTTGTTCAATTTAAGGAAAATCATTGCTTAAATCAAGAATTTTTGCAGTTCAATGGACATGGTTATCGATATGGGATCGTTCCTTGTGATGCTACAAACATATACTGGTTTTTCAGTTTCTCTCCTTCTAACCAAGGTATTTATGTTATAATATTCACTCTTAAAAGTTCTATTGAATAACGTAATTAAATAAACTACTCGCTTCTATCAACAGAGAATGAGATATTTGAGTTTTGCACTAAAACCAAGGAGGGGTGGGAGACCACTTAAAAGGGGGTGGAAAATTTTCTTTTTCCATAAAGGGCATTGATATTTATGTGTTATTGTGTTGTTGTAGTAAGGATAAAAGGGTAAAAAAAATGGCAAAAATATAAATGAGAAATTTTCAGTGAATTGGTCTAATAAGAAAATGTCCCATTCTCTATGAATAAGAGGGAGTATTAATCAAAGACAAATTTTTCTATATTGGGCCGACCCATGTATACTTAACATATTAAAGTAATCACTTATAATTTTAAGGTGAACAATAAAAAAATAGACTAATTATATGGACCTGTTTTATGGTGAGACGATCTCATACTAGAGGAGATAATCAAAAAACAATTAAAAATTTTATTTTATGGATTTCAATGTAGACTAGGGGATTGGAAAGTTTAGAGCGAATAGAACTCAAGACTGAAAAAATAGTACTTCTCAAACTGAGACAGACTCAATTCCCTAAAAAGCTCATTATCAAACAACGCCATAATATAACATTTGTGAGCATTATTTTCCTTTGGTAATATACCATTTTCTATCAATTTGTTATTAACTATGTTATGTACAAAATAATAATAGAAGAAGAGCTATTACAAAATCCCATGAAGATAAAGGAATTTGTGCTAAAGAATTTGGGACAAGTACAAGACCATATAAAGACTATTTTTGAGGAGACTAAAGTGGAAGACATTATATGCTCTCATTTAAGGTATAGACCTCCATGGGAATATCTATGGGGTAAAATAAGCAAAGACAATGTTTGTGTTGCGGGTGATGCACTACACCCTATGACTCCAGACACCGGTCAAGGTGCGTGTTCCGCTTTGGAAGACGCCATAATTCTTGGAAAATGCCTCAGTGAAGTATTTTCACCAAGGAGTTCCAAGAAGCAAGACAAAACAAAAGCAGAGGAGCACAAGAGAATCGAGACAAGTTTGAAAAAATATGCTAAAGATAGAAAATGGAGAGCCATTGATCTTATTACTACAGCTTACTTCGTAGGTTTTATTCAGCAAAGTGATGGCAAGGTGATATCCTTGATTAGGGACAAAGTTATGGCTCCATTCTTGGCCAAATTGCGGTTAAAGGCTGCTCAATTTGACTGTGGATCACTTTGGACTTAGTCATATATAAAAGTGTTATGTACCCATTATATTTTATTCGGGGAAAATTATCGATGATATATTAACATTAGCTTGATTCACCGATGCGGTTGACGCCTCATGATATGTTATGTACAGATGTACTCTAATACGACTTCTCACACGAGAGCCTTTTGCGTTAGAAGTGTAGTTCCAACACAAGTGCTCCTCATAGGCACTAAATATTCCACTTTAAATGAAGGGTGGTTGAGATTCGAACCCGTGACCTCTTGTCACGCTAGCTCTGATACTATATTAAAGAACCAACTCTTAGGCTTGAGCCTATGGGTGCCCCGTGGGTATGTCCACACAAGTGAGCCCATGGGGTGATTATGTGACGATGAATTTTCACGACCATGGTTATTAGAATCCGATTCTGATTAATGATTCTACGATCCTACTATTTAAAAATAGGCGATTGATCCGGATCGGTAGGATCTTAATGTTGGTGGAATCGTTCGATTCTACTTAGCTCAAGAATTTTGGTGGTAGGATCACAACATGATTCTACGATCATACGATCTGACGATCCGATCCTGCAAAGGTACTTTCAATTGTAAAAAAAGTTCATATAATTATGATTTCACTTATGTATGAATATGTATATATCTAAATGATTAAATAAAAAATCTATAAAATTCAAGTTTTTCTTGATTTGCAATTTAAAATGAATATTGAAAGTATTTTTTTTTCAAAATCTAATTGATGAAGTGAGATAAGTTTTTATTTACACCTTAAAACTTAAAAAAGAACAAATACTTGATAATCAGTTACTCAAAGCATATTAATGCATAATGCATATTTGTAGGATTACATGATCCTACGATTCAATTCTACCAGTTTCGATTCTACCCTCTTGTAAAATTCCGATACTAACAACCTTGGTCACAACTTAATATGGTATCTGAGCCAAAAGTGGTTCTTGGATACGATGTGACTCACATGTGAAGGGAGTGTTGGAAATACTTTATATGTGATAAAGATCCCACATCGCTAAAATATTAGGTTATGGATTTGTATATATAATGCTTGGTGAGTAATCATCCTAGTACCATATGTTTTTGGGAAAGATTAGAACTCATCAAGTGTTGTATATATGCAAGTCAACGCTCATTACTTGATGGTTTGTGGGTTCGAGCTCACGGGTGCTCCGTGGGTGTGTTCACACAAGTGGATCAATAGGGTGATCATGTGACGATGAATTGTCACGGCCTAACATCACCTAATATTTATTTTTAACAATTACCCTTGTGAGAGACCGTATCTCAAAGAGACGACCTCAAAACAAGAAACCCAAATTCTTATTTTTCTCTTTAATTTATATTAAATGGGTTATTTGGTTCATATATCTAATGCGTCTCTCTGAGAGACCATCTCTCACAATTTTTGTGTACTTTTAAATAAACTCACCTATTAGAGTTATTTACTAAAAATAAACTCATCGTGTATTGTTTATAACCATTTTCAAAGCTTCTTTATGATCAAGCAATTAGGGATAAACAATAGTTGGATTTATTTTCAGCTATTATATCGAATAAGTTAGTTTATTTAAAAATAATTAATAATTGAGTTTATATTCAGCGAATCGAGCAAATGTTAATTTATTTTTGCTAATTTACCCTTTTATTTATCTTATGTTTTTTCATCTTTGGTTTCTTGATCAAATTTTTTTGATTGTATCAATAAGTGGCAAAGTTATTATGGATGGTTAGAGTACAAAATCCTATTGAATCCGTTTTAGAGTCGTTTCTATCTTTAAAAACTGTAAATGACACGTGTCCACCAGAGCCGACCTTGAAATTTTAAAGGCTCAGGGCGAAACTTAAATTATGGGCCTCGTGATAAATCTTTTCTATTTTATTTTACTTGCAACTTTATGAAAAAAATATCATGATGATATATAACTAAAAAATGAAGAAAGTATAAAACATAGATTAAAAAATAATATATCTGTAATATTGGATCTACGCACCAATAGAAATAAAATTAACTCAAATGAAATTAGTCAAATAAATACATAAGCAAAGCAATATGAAAAGGAAACAAATTGAAAATATATTTATCAAAATTACAATTGTAGTAAAAGAACACTCACAAAAAAAAATTAAAAAGTACTTATTAGGAAAATTAGCTAATGTTTAATTGAGTTTAAAGTCCACTTAAATTTCGTATGTGTCCAATTGTCATGCTATATTATAATTATTGTAATCATACATGTTTGAAAACAATAAACATTATATTGAAGACAAGAATTATGATTTATCTTAATGGTTAACAATCTTATCTCTCACGCAATAGGTTTGAGTTCAAATCCTCTTAAAGAAAAATTATAATTTTTTTAGTGGGCCCTGGGCGTAGGCCCGATTTGTTCTTGCCTAGGGCTGGCCCTAGTGTCAACACCTTCTAAGTGTAATAATAATAATATAATACATATACTACAGTATCTTTTTGCGTGGTATGTTGAAAACTTAAAGGATATGATAAGTTTGCATGAGTTAATACCATTGTATCACTTAACTCTAACTTCATTTCAAAAGGTTTTCAGTATCTATTGTAAATTGTCAATTTATAATTCATTATGTGGGGAATATCAAGGGAGGGGTTTATAATTGAATTAACCACATTATTTAGCCTTACATTAATCAATTGGATAATTTTTCTTATGTAAAGCTAAACTAAAATAGAGATTATTATTAATTAATAATAATAATAATAATAATAATAATAATTAATTATTAAATAATATTTTATTATTATGAAATTTTGATGTCTATGTCTTTATGAATATTTTAATTACACATACTACCATGTTAAATTAACTTCTTTATTGATGATAAGTAAACTGCAATAGGGATGATGGACAGATG